>NC_138354.1:13511593-13744093 GCF_046562875.1 Panthera onca
TGTCCTTTTCTCCTCTAAACTAAGTAAGAAAATGATCATTAAATAGAAAAAGCATTTACCAAAAATTTAATATGAAAACAAAAATACTCAAAGTCTTTATCACTCAGACATAGACGCTGTTAACATTCGGTGCATCTTTTTTCCCTTTCTGTATATGTGCTTAGCAATTTCAAAGTCATGTTGTATATGTCAGTAAATGGGTCTTGCTTCTTTAATTGTAGTAGTTACAATAAAAGTAGCACTTCCGTGGATTATTTCCTTCCATCTGGAGAGGTGACTACTATTATCCCTATTTCATTGATCAGAAGGAGACATTGAACCTGAAAGAGGATATGTAATTCACCCAAGAGGACTTTAAGGATTTTATTTTAACTTCCCTATGACCAAGATCAGTTTTCCATTTTTTTTTTTTAACATTTATTTATTTTTGAGACAGAGAGAGAGCATGAACAGGGGAGGGTCAGAGAAAGAGGGAGACACAGAATCTGAAACAGGCTCCAGGCTCTGAGCTGTCAGCACAGAGCCTGATGCGGGGCTCGAACCCACAGACTGTGAGATCATGACCTGAGCCGAAGTCGGACGCTCAACCGACTGAGCCACCCAGGCGCCCCAGATCAGTTTTCCATTTTAACGACATTCCTTAGGAACCTTATTTTTATGGGTGAGCATGATGCTGATGCACAGATCTGGTCCCCAGTTTGGGGATATTTACGTTCATGAAGCCTGTTTTGGACTGTATTGGACAGAGATTTAGAAATACCTTGGTTCAAGTGCCTGGAGCTTCTTACAAGTATGTGACTCTTGGCAACTTACTTAATTCTTCAATTCTCACCTTCTCACTGTAAAATTGGAATTCTAAAACCTACACAGTCGGGTGTGGGGAGGGTGGGGGGAGGTGTTACAGTGTTAAAGAAGGCAATGTATATCAAGTGCATCATAGCATATTTCCTTGCTTTTCCTATGTGCTGACATTGGCCATATAAGGTACTTCTGGGTTGTTTCTTAACTGCCTGACAAAATTTGTAAACAAATTTCTATAGACATTTTTGCTCCATTTTGGATAAATATATGGCAGAGAAGAGCTGAGCTAACTAGTACGAAAAACGTTGAGGTTCTTGATGCGTATCACAGAATCATCTTCCCGGTAGGAAAGAGACGTTGCTCCAGAAGTGGACGAGTGTCTGCCTCACCACAACCACGCCAACATCGCGTACCTTTTTAATCTGCATTTCTTTGATGATTACTGAAGTTGAGCACTTTTTTTCATGTTTATTAGCCATTTCTATTTCCTCTCCCATGAACTGACCTCTCTGCTTTTCGAAGGAAGAATGAGTCTCCGAGGGCTAGCTAGAGAAAGAGATGCTCCGGTGATCATTCCCGCAGAGCCCTGGGGCCAAGAGTTGCCGGGGAGAGAATTAAGAGCCTCCCGGGACTGCCAAGTGACTGTGGAACAGCCTCGTTCCTAAACCTGAGTGAGCGTTCTACACAGTCAACCTGCAATCAACATTGGCTCGCTACCTTTTTATTTCCTCTGTTAAGAAATAGTTTGGATTTTTGAGAGGGGCTCTTCGCATTCCACTCAAGCCAGTGCTTATAATTCTTTTCTGGGTAGACGACCAGCATGCCTATTCAGTTTGGGTTTTTTTGCTCGGAGAGTCCCATTGGCTCACAGTGCATCGCTGTAGATCTTGCCTGAGTCTTTTACGATTCCTGCCATCCAGCCAGGGGCTGTGACTGCTCTGTAACCTTCTTAGATTTAAATCTGTTGCTCGCATTCTCCTCATAGTGTTACAGAGCAGCAGAGCCCATCCATACTGATGTCTTAATATCATTCTCTCCTCCTTGGATTTATAGAGTAAAATAAACCCGCTGCCATAGAAATGCTTATTGATTACTGAAGTACATAATAAAGCGTAAGAATAAAGTAAGACCCAGTAATCGGTCCTGTTCCTGGGGGATGACAGTAAACCCTGGCCATGGCAGCCTCTACGGGCTGCTTTCTGCTCTGGAGTTAGGAGGCTCCCTTTTAATTAGGAGTCCAAATAGTAAGCAGTGAATGATAGAAACCAGGCAGAAAGAGCACATACTGTATGATTCCATTTATATAAAACTCTAGAAAATATACAAACTAATCTGTAGTGACAGAAAGCAGATCAGTTGGGGGGAGAGCGGTATGGGCAGAGAGGGGAGAGCAGGATTAACAAAGGAGCACGAGGAGACTTCTGAGGGCTGTGGATGTGTTCACTGTCTTGATTGCGGTGATGGTTTCATGGGTGTGTACATGTGTACAAATGTATCCTATAGTGCCTTTTAAATATGGCTAGTTTATTCCTGTACGTTAGAGCTCAATAAAGCCATTAAAGCCACTTAAAAAAAAAAAGAAAGAAAGAAAGAAAGAAACGGCATAAAGGGACAACCTTCCTGGGTCATTTTGTGCTAGAAACAAATGTTCTCTTTTCTTAGGAAACTATATTTTAAGGAATATTTATGAGGACTTGTAAGACTCCCATTTCCCCTTCACATTTGGACCGATGGGGATTTCAGGAGACTGAATGGTACCATCAAAAAATAAAATAAAAAGGCATTGGTAGGGCAAGAGAGCCCTCTTCTTTCTCGGTCCCCTTTTCCTTTCTTACATCTGCACCTTAAAGGTGGATTTTTATGTAATTTTTTGGTAGAAACAAAAGAAGCTGAGGCCTCTGGAAAATAACATTAGTTTCCTTCTCACCCTACTCTTTCTGCCATTATATTTCCCCCGCCCAGAGGAGAGGGCCTACAAAGAAGAAATAAAAACTACTCCAAAATGTTGGCAGTCTGAAAGGGGTCAGGGGTTTTCAGCACCAAGAGATGTTTGTTTTTCTTGCATTTTAACTCTTAATTTTTGACACAGTGGGAAACTCCAGCATGGCTGCCATTTAAAATGTAACAATGGCGTGGTGCCCTGATTGCCTCTGTCACAAGGGCATCGTGACGGAAGGCCAGGAGACAAAGCAAATGAGGCCAAAGACAGTGCCTACTGCTGAGGTGCTGGTCCATTTCTCTGCTTTTGAATGTTTCTTTTCTCTGGCCTCATAAGGAGTCACTCAGGGAGACTGAAGCTGGAATTTGTACAACCTCTCTTCAGTCCCCTTGATTTTAATCAGAAATACACAATTATTCTTTTCCTCCAAATAGAGAAACTCAATCCCCATTTTAAATTCAATTATTGTAATTGCAGCATTCAGAAAAATAGCACATTCATCTTCTAATAAGAGATTGTGGGTACCAAATTACTGCATATAGTATGTCAAAACAGGAAACTTGAGACTGGCAGACCAGTGGGTGTTTTTATCTTGGCGATTTGTATTTTCTTGCAGACAATTTATAGTAATCCTACCCTTCCTTGTTTATGATTTGTAAGACTAGGTTTTCAAGCCATCCTAAAATAAAGACTGTTTTTAGGTACAATTTAATTTAAAATGCCCCTTACGAACATGATGGATTCTAAGAGGGGCGAAAGTGATAGGAAAAGAAAGCGAAATCAGTTTTTGGATCCTGTAGAATGACGGCCCACCATGTCTTTGGATCTTCCCGAACCACCCTCTTACATTTGTAAATCACTCTGTCTCCAGCCATATTTCTAACCCATTAGCTACGCTTTTCACTGTCTTGCATTTTAAACAAACAGAACACAAAGTCTGATGGGTGGGAAGTTGACAATGTGGCCATTATGTCTGTCAGCATGAGAGCACCGCTCTCCCTTTTCCTGTTCAATTCCAGTTGCTTCACTTGGCTTGAAGTGAGCCAAATGTAAAAGGAAATACCTTAGGATTTTGATTTTCCTGATTTTCTTTCTTTTTTTATTTTAAAAAGAAAACTTTTTAAGTGTTTATTTATTTTTGAGAGAGAGAGAAAGATTCAGAGCACAAGCAGGGGAGGGGCAGAGAGAGAGGGAGACTTAGAATCTGAAGCACGCTCCAGGCTCTGAGCTGTCAGCACAGAGCGTGATGCGGGGCTCGAACCCACGAACCTGGAGATCATGACCTGAGCCAAAGTTGGACGCCTAACTGACTGAGCCACCCAGGTGCCCCGATTTTCCTGATTTTCTTAAAGGAATAACCTTAAAATTGGATTTCTTCCAATGTGTGCTGTTACTTTCTTCAGATTTTCTTTTACCTTGAAATTATTTCCATGTCTTTCTTGTACACACACTCAGACACCCACGCTTCCAAACACCTTAGTGTTCTTTCCATCACCCCTGTATATTTCTTTTTTTTTTATGTTTATTTATTTTTGAAAGAGAAAGAGAGAACAAGCGGGGGAAGGGCAGAGAGAGAAAGAGAGAGAGGGAAGCACAGAATCTGAAGCAGGCTCCAGGCTCTGAGCTGTCAACACAGAGCCCGATGCAGGGTTCAAACCCACAAACTGTGAGATCATGACCTGAGTCAAAGTCGGAGGCTTAACCCACTGAGCCACCCAGGCGACCTCCATCCCCATTTATTTCTTGACTCCTCAATTAAACAGTTCCCATGACACCTTCCTTCAGATTGTTTGCTAACATAATTTATGAATTCATTCTTTCACATATGTTCCTTGAGCGCCTTTTAGGTGTCAGATTTAGGAAGAACAGAATATAAGCAAACTCTGACGACAGTGTTGAAGATGCTGGAAATCAGCAGTGGACCTCTGGCCAGTGAAGTCAGAGGAAGCTCCCATATATGTGGGAGAGAGAACAGGCATTTCCGAGCGGAGTAGTAGTCCGTTGGACTGTTTGCTGAGTGTGACTCCTAAGTGCCAGGCATTTTAGTCATATTCTCTCAACTACTCCCTGTGTATACAGTTACCAGCCTTAATGCTCTAAGAAGTTTTATCTCTTCCCAAGGTTACTCTCTTGGTTGGTTTTATTAGATCAATCCTTAGGTAGGCCTTGCATATATGTAAATTCTGTGCAAAGGCTATTCAAGTAGCTCCTAATCCTGATTGGTCAGAATCTCTAGACAGATTCCAAAATGGCTGGCTTCCGAGTTGTACCCATCATCACCTGTTATTTTCGATATCCATCCTATCTGTCTATTTATTTGGCCAGTTTGAATTTGAATGAACATCTCACTAATGACGAAGCCCGTAAGTCGTTACAGCACTCTGCATAACCTACAGGTGTAGACTCCCAGCTCTTAAATCTATCCATTTTACTTTAGTCCCTATACACAGGTTACTGGCTCCTATTCCTGGAATAAATCCAGACCATATCCACCCAAAAGAATGTGCATCGGGAACCTAAAGGAACACTTAGAAAATTGAATCCTAAAGTGTATTTCCTTGTTGGTAAAAATGAACCATACTTTATTTTATTGCACTTCTCTTTATTGTGTTTCACAGATACGGTGTTTTACATATATTGAAGGTTTGCGGCAACCCTAAATGGAGCACGTCTTTCGGTGCCATTTTTCCAGTGCCATTTGCTCACTTCATTTATCTGTCATATTTTGGTTTTTCTCACGGCATTTCAAACATTTTCTTTATTTTTATATTTGGGCTTTTTTTTTAAAGTTCATTTATTTAGGTAATCTCCACACCCAGCTTGGGGCTTGAACTCATGACCCTGAAATCAAGAGTTGCACACTCTTCTGACCAAGCCAGCTAGGTGCTCCCATTAGTATTACATTTGTAATGGCGATCTGTAATCAGTGATCTTTGGTGTCACTATTGTGATTGTTTTGGGGTGCCACAAACAATCAGACGGCAAACTTGATAGATGAAGGTTGTGTGTGTTCTGACTTCTCCACTAACTGGCCTTTCCCCCATCTCTCTCCCTCTCCTTGGGCCTTCCTACTCTCTGAGACACAGTGATTTTGAAATTAGGCCAATTAATATCCCTACAGTGGCCTCTAGATGCTTCCGGAAGAGTTATAAATCTCTCACTTTAAATAAAGAGCTACAGATGATTAAGCTCCAGGAAAACGCATGTCTAAAGCCAAGATAGGCCAAAACCCTTGCACTAAACAGTTAGCCAGGTTGTAAACGCAAAGGAAAAGTTCTTGAAGGAAGTTGAAAGTGCTCTTCTAAGGAACACATGAATGATAGCTGACAGAGAAAGTTTGAATGGTCTGGAGAGAAGATCAAACCGACCACAACATCTCCTTAAGACAGAGCCCAATCTAGAGCAAGCTCCTAGCTCTCTTCAATTCTGCGAAGGCTGGGAGAGGTAAGGAAACTGCAGAAGAAAAGTTTAAAGCTAGCAGAGGTCAGTCACGAGGTTTAAGGAGAGGCTGGCTCCATAACATAAACTTTCAAGGTGCAGCAGCAAATGCTGAGTCACAAGCAGCAGCAAATCATCCAGAACCTCTAGCTGAGATCATTAATGAAGGTGGCTACACCAAATGATAGACTTTGAATGTAGATGGAGCAGCCTTCTAAGATGCCGTTGAGAGGAGTTGGCGTAGCTAGACAGGAGATGTCAGTGCCTGACTTCAAAGCTTCAAAGGACAGGCCAACTCTCTGGTTAGTGGCTAACACAGCTGGTGACTTTATGTTGAAGCCAGTGTTCATTTACCATTATAAAAATCTTAGGACCCTTAAGAATTTTGCTGAATCTACTCTGCCCGTGCTCTATAAATGGAACAACAAAGGATAGATGACAGCACATCGGTTTACAGATGGTTTACTGAATATTTTAAGCCCACTGTTGAGACCTACTGCTCAGAAAATCAGATTCCCTTCAAAATAGGACTGCTCGTTGACAATGCACCTGGTCACGCAAGAGCTCTGATGGAGATGTACGATGAGATTAATGTTATTTCCATGCCTGCTAACACAGCATCCATTCTACAGCCTATGAATCAAGGAGCCATTTCGACTTCAAGTCCTACTATTTAAGCAATACATTCTGTAAGGCTGTAGCTGCCCTAGGTAGTGTTTTCTCTGTTGGATCTGGACAAAGTAAATTGAAACCTCTCTGGATAGGATTCACCATTCTCCGTGGCAATAGAGATATTCGTGATTTATAGGAAGAAGCCAAAATATCAACCCTAATGGGAGTTTGGAAGAAGTTGATCCGACCCTCGTGGATGGCGTTGAGGGGTTCAAGACTTCGGGAGGAAGTAGCTGCACGTATGGTGGGAACAGTGGGCGAACTGGGATCAGAAATGGGGCCCGCAAATGGGACTTCACGCTGCAGCCTCGTGATCAGACTTGAATGGAAGAGGAGTCGCTCCTTCCAGATGAGCAAAGAAAGTGGTGTCTTGAGATGGGATCTACCCCTGGTGAAGACTCTCTGAAGATTGTTGAAATGACCACAAAGAACGTAGAATATCCCTCAAAAGTAATCAATTAAGCAGCAACAGGGTTTGAGAGGATTGACTCCAGTTTTAAACCTAGTTCTCCTGTGGATGAAATGCTGTCAAACAGCGTCACGTGCTACAGAGAAATCATTTGTTCGTGATAGGAAGAGTCTGTTGATGGGGCCAACTTCATTATCGTCTTATAAGAAATGGCCACAGCCACCACCCTGATCAGTCAGCAGCCATCAACACCAAGGTGATGCCCTCCACCAGCAAGAAGATTATAAGTGACTGAAAGCTCAGATGATGGCCAACATTTTTTAGCAATAAAGTATTTATTAACTAAGGGTGTGTATGTTGGGGTTTTTTGGACATAGTGCTATTGCACATGTAATAGACTACAGGGTAGTGTAAATGTAACTTTTATATGCACTGGGAAATCAAAAATTTCATTTGACTCACTTTATTTCGATATTCATTTTATTGCAGTGGTGTGGACCCAAGCCTGCAATATCTCCCCAGACATGCCTGTATTTTATCAATGAAATAAAACCATTTGCTATTCTACTTTGAGAGGGAATGATAGTTTCTGTTTGCTTGTCTGTTTGGGTTGTTGTCTCTCTTTCTGTGTAACAGAGTAGTGAGTCTTCAAACACCTCACAAGCGTGATTTCTTGCAGAATATGATCTCCTGTCTGGCAGTAAAATTATAAAGAAATTAAATCTGTGGCACCTGGGTGGCTCAGTTGGTTAAACGTCCGACTTCAGCTCAGGTTATGATCTCACGGATCGCAAGTTTGAGCCCCAGCCTGCACACGTGTGTTCTCTCTCTCTCTCTCTCTCTCTCTCTCTCTCTCTGTCAAAAATAAACATAAAAAATAGAAATTAAATCCAACAGTTAAACAACTATTGCCATCTTATTTCTGTGTATGGTATAGCATTTCTTTCATGAAGTAGACAGAAAAGGTAAAACTATTAGTATTTCTCTCTGGCTGCTTTCAAATGTTTGAATTCATTGAATCCTAACAAAAATTCTGTGGAGTATGTATCATTTCCATTGACAGGGTAAAAAACAAGAAAGGTAGGCTCGAAGATGTTTAGTGTCTTTCCCCAGACCACGTGGTTGCTGAGTTGGGGGGATCGGAACTTGAACCTGGCGCCCTTCCCTGAGCCTGGTGCTGTACCAGGCCCTCTTCTTTAGGGAGAGCTGTCTGCAGTGGGGTAGAAACGTGGCCACCTGCTGCAGTCACTACCACTTAGGGTTATTACAGCCTCTTCCGTTCGGCCCGCCTCTACCCACAGCCCAGCCGTTGATCCGAAAGATGTTTTTCAAGGAGTGTCTTTGTATAGAGCGTGGGAGAGCGAGCAGCGCTAGGTCGTACTTGTTGGGAACATGAACTTTGGAGGACGGAACTGGGTTCAAGTACTGCCTGTGCCACCGGAAGCCTTAACTTCTCCTCTTGAAAATGGAGGGGCCGTAACACTTCCCTCCCAGGGCCGTTGTCAGAACGTTCTCTTTTAATGAGCGGTGGGCTGTAGGCTGGCTCTTCTAGGGGGAAAGGTGCTCTAAGAGAGTTCCCATGGAGAATCCCTACCATGCGGGAGCCATGCTGCAGAGCTAAGATGTGAAATGCACTTCATCTTCAGGAAGCCTTCCCCAAAAGAGACAGCTAAGAACTACTCTTCTCCGGCTCCCTTTGCCTGAGGTGGACGCTGTCCCTTTGGCCAGAAATTGAATCGTGTAGGTGCCACTTAGCATGGGAAGCAGTGCCTCACATGCAGTGCCTCCCAACCTTGGGGGCCGGAAGGAAGAATGGTTTGCAGCACTTTCATCACCTGGGGAAAAAGAACTCGGAGGCACAGGCACTTTAAGAAAGATGCTTTTACTTTGAGTGTTGGAGAAAATAGAACAATTACCTATTGAAAGCGAAGTGGATGAAAAAACATCTCTGTTCGTACTACCCTGATCATTTAATCTATTCAGATCCATTGTGCCTTCCTGAAGGTGGTTCAGGCCAGACTGTCTGTTCCTTCCCCACGCTAGGGCACCCGGCGATCCCAACTCGAGACGGATTTCCTACGCCACGAGGAGATTCCTCTAAGGGTTTGTGCTCTATGTGCAGTATCGGACCCGTACAATAAATAAAAGGAGGGAGGGAGGGGGATCCACAAATCATCAAATCGGTATTAGCATCTTTTAGGGTCCTTAAGACTGCACTAGGCCCTGTGATGATTCCAGGGACAACCAGAGTGCTCTGAGGAGCTCACTCTCTGACAAGGGAGCAAGACTTCTATACATAAAATCAGTGAAGGATTGTGTTCTGTTGAAACTACTCCGTCTTTGTTGAAGAATGAATGCATGCATGATTTTTGACATCTGTTGAGTGCTTTCTATGGATCAGGCACTGTTCTATGCCTTTTAATGATATATAGAGAGATATACATATACATGTATATAGACATATATATATATATATATATAATATTTCATTATTGTATATTTATGAAGGCAAATGCTCTTCACCGTGGGAGTTAGTACTGCCAATAGCCCCATTTGATAGAAAATGAAACTGAGGCACAGAAAGGTTAAGTTACTTGCCTAAGGTCCTACAGAGTGTAAGTGGTAGAGCCAAGACTTGAATCCAGGCAAACTGGCCCCGTGGCCATGTGTGAAAGAGAATAGGATGTGCTTTGCAAGAGCTGGTTGCCATTTTGGTTCAGACGAAGAGCTTCCGGGCTTTGTTATCTGCTCATCTGGCTTTGGCTTCCTCAAGACTGCAAGCTCCCTCCCCCTTTCTAGAACCCATACCAGCTGGGCCAACCCTGTGCGGTTCTACCCCGCCTGGGCCCCAGCCCCGCCTGCTCTCTCATTTGTAGTTTCTCTCACCGAGCACATTTCTAAAGGAGGACCGCTGCTCCGCTTTAAGGACATACGAATGGCTTGCCCTCACCTGTCAAGCATGATCCTTGTATTTTACCAGGCCCATTATGAACGCAATCTTTCTGTCGAAAATTTGCATACCTCCTTTCTTGAAAAGTAATGACAGCAATTTCTTTCCCTCCGCTCACTTTCTGAGTGTCTCATTTAACGGCACCTGTGAAACCGACAGGCGCAGAGATGAGAAGTGAAAGAGAGCAGTTGATTAAATCATCATCAAGCCGGGCCTCAGAAAGTCAATTCTGCTTGCCGTCTGCAATGATATCCTTTTATCTTAAAGTAATGAGCTATGGCACTTTTGCATCGGGTAATGCGATAAGTTCTATTAGCATGTTCCATTTGCCTCACAAGCAAGGGCAAGTCATTTTAGCTAGCTCATATCACTGCAATCAAAGCAATTGGCTTCCCAGGCAGAGAAGAAAGGGAAAAGGCTCAGGGTGATTTCTATGGATCACAACACAGCGGAAAAAATAGACTCTTGTATTATTTTAACCCGTAACATGCTTTTCCTTTTTACTCATCAGCAAATTGGGGTTTTATTAGCTCACACAGGACTCTGAAAAGAACCAAGGTTTAGTTGTAGCAAACCCAGGGGGCTCAGGCCCCACCCAAAGGAACAAGCAGCTGTGATCTGGAAAGGGAAGATTGCACAGGGGGTCACAAATATAATACTGCCAGCGAACGTAGCTGAGAAGGTCTCCCTGGTAATAATACCGTGGTCTCGTAATAAACTCTTACTTCACACCATCTTCAAAGTCATTTGTAATAGGTCCCCAGGCAGGTACGGATTAATGCTATTGATGACTTAGAATCAGTAAATCAATGGCAAAGAGGCAAAGGATCTGTTGCTTAAGCTTAAAAGAGATCGTTTACAAATCACCCGGCCCTAGACTGTCAGTTTTACCTTTGGACAAGAAACTCATTTTTCTCATGTTGGCAACCACTGAGGCTTGTGGGCTCTGGGCTTTAAGTAAATTTCATCTTTGGGGTTTATGTATGTTTATACTTGGCAAAGTGTGACTTCCTTTCTTCTTAAAGGGGAAAAAAATGCTGAACTCCAAAGATTTGTGAAATACCCACTTCTTCCACATCCAAAAGCCCAACAATATTTTAATGAGCTAGCTGGAAATTTACAACATACAGATTGTTTTATGAAATATACCTGGATTTGAAAGTGACAAAAAGGACCAAAAAGGAAAAAAAAAAAAAACAAAAAAAAAAAAAAAAAAAACCATGTTGAATATTAAGTCGTGACCTTTAGAACTTCAGATTTGGACAGCTTGATTTCTGGCTGTGTATTTGTCCTTCTAATGAGTGGTCAGAATGAACCTAGAACACCATAGGCACTTTAAAAGTATTTGTTGAATGAAAATGTGTGATCATCTGAGAGACCCTGGAGGGGGATCAGAAGTGTTCCGCTAGCCCCCTCAGATCACGTTGGCCATTTGAGTCCTGGCCCATTCAAGCTGAGAACTTGCAAAAATGCCAGGTTCTGAGAACTCCCCATAGGAATAACCGGTCACCAGTACAGAATTCCAGAAGCTTCTGAAGATTTGCTCTCCTCTCTACCTCCTGCACAGTTAAAGATGGGTAGACCTTACATTATTTTCTAATGTGCTCTTTTTGTGACTGTCAGAAGCTTTATTCTCATCTTTGAAGTTACTGTTTGGCAAACAAATCTTTCAATTATGCTTTCGCTTTTGTAGAGCTATTTTATTTGATTGGGTATAGTTGTTGTTGAGGCGGAAAGGAAGAGGGCCAGTGGCATCGTTTTACAATCAGTAAGAATACCGTAAACCATTTTCAGGATGAAAATATTCTTTTTTATTTCAAGGTCCCCAATAGCTTTAAATTTCGCTTAAAGCCCAAAGTCGATAGGAGAGCAGTGCAAACATTGTGAAACGAGGGCTTTGTGAGGTGACGGAAGACAGACAACATCAGAGTTGCCGTACGCGGCACAGAAAATGACTACGTGTTTTTGCATGTACCAGGAATTGCAGGGATGGGAAGATGATGGTGGGCATGTTTCTAGTCACTGTGCTGCTAGTTTACTTCTTTAAATAAAAAGTAAGTGTCATGTTTTCTCTAGGTGGCTTCTTCTGAAATTGCTTTTAGGTGAGGGATGTCTTTACAGTCTTAGATAAACCGCCTGCCCCAAAGGGAAATCGATTTGTTTTGTCACCAGCAAAGTTAAATTGTACTTGATGTTAGATGCCGTAGTTTACAAGTTGGGGTTCTCCCTCATTTTCCTCTTATTTCCTTTAGGCAGAAAGAAGAATAAAATAACTTTGTTCAGTGATGGTGTTCAGCCCTGACATCTTTGGTGGCAATGATAAATGGATTTGAGATACGAAATAACTGTTCCAGCAAGGTCCATTGAGCAGAATAGAGAGCAATGCCCTCCTCAATGTCATTGTATGTGATATATTCAATGATTGCCACTTTCTGCTTAAGAATGCATTCCATCACGAGGTACCTAGAATTCCATCTTGTTCCTTCATTCCGAATGAGGCGGAGAGATGTCGCAGACCTTGACTTATTTCGATTTGGATCAGCGTCTTAAAACACAGATATTGAGATTCCCAAATGGAAATGAGAAATGTTTGCTTTTGAGGAAGTACAACAAAATCATAATCGTGTCTTGTCTGGGCCTTTTAATGGAAGGTATTTCCTTCTTGGCCCCAACTCTAGGCTCTGCTAATGATTTTAACACTGCCCCCTGTGCTCAAACATACACCCCGCTGAATTAAGCAGTGGAGTTAGTCATTATTTCCTGTACCTTCTTTCTTTGGAATTACTTGTTTTTTCAAAATCATAGTTTCTTATGTAACCTGGAATCAGCCACTGTTTGAAGAATTCTAAAGAAGAATGAGGTGAACTTATCAATGTGAGCACCTTTCATGTCCCAAGACACTATCTCTTACCTACTCAGAGCTAACTCTGTAGTACGGATGTGTCTTGTGGCAAACAGTGAAGATATAATTTTGTAAGAGATGGAGACAGAACAATTAATTCTAAGAAGAGTACTGTAATTCTAAGAATTCCTAATTCATATTAGAAGATTCTAAGGGAACTGGGTTTGCAAAGGCAAATTAAACATTTTTAGGTAGAAACTTGGAGAACCAGAATTAATTTACAAAGACACATGAAATATTTTTAGGTAGGAACTTGGAGAACCAGAATTCCAGGTGGAGGGAACTGAAAAGCGCAAAGATGATAAATCCTGAGGGTGTGACCAGTTGTGCCTGAGTGTGGCAACAACCAGGGGTGTGTTAAGATAGTGCTACTCCAAGTGTGGGCGCACACCCAGGCCACGCCCTGAGTTCTTGGTTAACCGTCTACTGGGGGATCGGCGTGGCAGCTGAGAATAAGCATTTGGAAACTTTTATAGCAATTCAGTAGAGTAATTTCATATCCCTTAAATCTAATAATAACACACACACACACACACACACACACACACGTCTTTGCTTTTCTTTTTCACGTTCTTAGCAATTTATTTTTTATTATATTCTACAATGTATTGGAAATTAAGGAAAACAAAACAAAAACAAATGGTCCTTCTCCGCAGAAAGCTTGACATGCACTGTGCTGGAGGAGCGGCTGGGTGTCGGGAGTCGGAGGCTCTGTGAAGAGTTTTCCTTGCCGCGGGAAGTGTCCAGACTCTTCGCTGAGACTGCACGTGCAACAGCATTACCAAGAAGATAAGGGGAGTGGGATAGATACGAAGAAGATAATACCAGCGGGAGAGGGGCGGGCTTGGGGCAAGCAAACGAGGGCGAGTCTGGATTTAGGTGGATGCTCGGGTCTGAGGTGTTTGCAGGGCTTTGGGGAGGGGATGTAGCGAGCAAAAACGTACTTTAGTAAGTTAACACTTACTGCCTACGCCAACTCTGTGCCGTGTGTTGTCTGAACCATTTACACGTGTTCACTTGTTCTCTTCTCCCCTTCCTTTGGGGGACATGCCGTTAGTACCCACATTTTACAGATAAGTAAACTGAGATGCAGAGAATTGAAATGATTCTCCCAGAGTCACATAGCTGGCAGGTGGTGGGCATAGAGATGTTTTAGTCTCAATATATACATGGTAGACGGAACTAGGGGACTCTAAGGGCTCTCCAGGAAATCACAGACAAACAGTGGAACTGCAGGTTCAACTCTGGGGGGACAGTGAAATTAAGGGATATGCAGAGAAGGAAGAGCCATGAGGAGATACTAGGGAAGAGCAGTATTGGTGAATGTGTACAAGGGGAAAATGCCAATATGTTCAGTGGAAACAATCTGAATAGCAGCACGAGGGAATTTCCTTACTAGGTTATTTACAATCCATACGGTGGATTGCAGCACAGCCTTTTACACACACACACACACATATACTTATTTTTAGGTTTATTTATTTATTTATGGGGGCGGGGAGGGACAGAGAGAGAGGGAGAGAGAATCCCAAGCGGGCTCTGTGCAGTCAGCATGGGGCTCGATCGCACAAACTGCGAGATCACCACCTGAGCTGAAATCAAGAGTCAGATGCTTAACCGACGGAGCCATCCAGCTGCCCCCCAGCGCAGCCTTTAAAAAAAAAAAAAAAAGTGATGTGACAGGGTAAATTTGACTCATTGAACAAAATATTTGACACATTATATGAAAACAAAGAAGGGTACAAGTAGTAGGAATTCATTTTCATTTCTTCAAATGTGTATGTGAAGGATGGAGGAAAGACTGGAAAGAATTCTACAGACGTATTAGCTCTTTACCTATGGGCAGCAGGTTCGTGGGTGATTTTTAAATTCTGTTCAATAAAATATGCATTAATTTGTAAAAGGAGAAAATACTGGGTGGGTGGGTGCGTGGGTGGGTTGAAGTGTTTAAAGGGTGGGACTTAGTGCAAAAGGGAGAGTTGCCCCCAGAAGGCTCACTTCTAATTTGTGAAACCAGAGGGAACAGATGGTGAAGTTGAGTGGGGTTGGGTTCCAGTCACCGGAAGTGCTGTGCTCAGGCACTAGGCCCTTTCTGAGTTCTGCCTTTGAGGCATGTGGCTTGGATGTCATGCTCCTGTCTCCCTCTTTTGTCTGTGCGGGTTTGGCTCACATGTGTGTCTGAAGGCTCAGTGACCAAGAATTCTCTCCCATCTGGGGGGGAAGGCCCCCTTGTTCCTTTTCATTTCGTGCTTTTAAAACGGAGGAAAATATTTCCAGCTTTTCACAAAGGGCTTTGAAGTCTAGTCATGGGGAGTACTCTGTCACCTCAAGCTGGTTGTTAGCGTGCAACCTGTTTGCTAATAAACCAATGCGGGACCCTGGTGTCAAAATGCTTAAAATGGTCAAATCAGCAGGGACTCTGTTTCTGCATTCGACATGCCTTTCCCATTTTCCAGCCTCATGCAGAACATACACCTGAATCAGGAGGTGGCTCGGCGTGAACTCTTGTAAATTGGAGTGGGTATCTAGGGATTGGGGAGCAGACACTTCTTCTTTTAACCTTTCGAGACCAGGAATCATTTGGCCCCAAATCCACAATGTACTGAACCTGGGGTGTAAAAGCCGTACAGTGTATTAAATGTGAATCTGAGCCCATGAATTCTGCCCGCACTGACTCTATAAAACAGCCTCTCCTTTTCATAAAGCCGGCCCATAAACGGCTGCCAGCGAAGCAGAAAGACTCCTTAGGACTGTGGCTCGCGTTCCATCTGGGGTTGTCAACAAACCCCCTTTATGAGTGGAATAGACCTCTTGTATGTGTCGAACTTCTGGCTTTTTACAGAGTGTGTCAGGAGCCAGGCTAGGCAAGCGTTAGGCGCTGTTTGCTGAGTGCATTTATTGCCTTTGCATAATTTATGAGCTGGAGGGGTTGACCATCATCCGTCTCTGCCAGGGGCTGGCACTCGAGGCTCCGGAGAGCGGAGCTGTAAATTGGATGGTGCGCTCCTGCTGAGCTCACGGCAAAGTCCTCGGGTCAGTATGGGAATTTAATACCAGAAATGGAACTGTTTTCTCAGCGCACCATGTGGGCCCCAGTGCAGCAGAGACTGTTTTGGCAGACTCTGCGACCGGCCTTGTCGAGGAGCTGTCACTCACCCGGCATGTTGTGTGGGGAGCCTGAGCATTTTTAATCGGCTTGGCATCCGTGCTGCTTCCATAATGGATACCAGTAGGTCTCAGTTCTTCACCATATGCTTAACTCTGGAGACAAGGTGCTTCTGGGTATATCAGTAATTACTTGATGCAGAATTAAGTGGACCTTGAAATTAGAACTGGACTGTTGGAAAGCAGAAAGCTTAACACTTTGATAGAAATAACCATTCCCAGGGACATACCGCTGTTAGGATCGGTAGGGGTGGGGGCTGGGCACGGACAGCGGTAGTTCTTTTCCAGGCGCCCCACTCCTTCTTCCCCCTGCACACCAGTCCTTGGGGACATGGGCAAGTGCCATGCCACAGCCTTCAGCTGTCACTGGTTGCCTCTCGAGGCGAGCTGGGATCATCTGGGGAGAGGAGTCTGCCTGGCAAAATACACTTCTCTCTTCCACGCCCTCCTGAATGATGCCTTGTCACTCTTGAAACTGCGCCCGTAACTTAGGAACCCCAACGAAAGCCTAAGCAAAGGCAACGGAAAAGTCACACAATCGGGAGAACAGAACCTCACCTGTCTGTTGTTCTAGGCCTTCAAAGTCTTCATCTAGCCTCTTTGGACTTCTCAGAATAGAGAAATTACTCATCAGGCAAAAGGAAGTTTAGACCTTCTCAGTTTGGAAGCCTGGTTGAAAACAGTGCAGTCGTACTTGGTTAAAGCACGGTCACTAAAACTCTGATAACCCTATGGCATTGAGGAGCCGGCGAGGACAGTGGAAGGTTAGAGCCCTCCAGTCTGTGAGTTTGTGCTGTGAGTTCCTAAATACCTACAGTAGAGAGTGTAAGCTACAAAGAGGAAGCAGTCCCCAAGTTATGTCTTATGATAGCACGCTGTCCGTTCGGATGGAGTTTTGGTTACTTTCGATGGAAAGCACTCTAATGGTGGTTCTTAAACAATAAGGTAACTTACTGTTACCTGAACAAAAATGTCCAGAGGCAGGCTGCTCTTAGGTTGGTTCAAGTGGCCCCATTGTGCCAGGCCATTTCTTGGCCCCGCTCTCTTGTTTTAGTACTTGGGCTTTTTGCCTCATTTTTGCAAAGTCGCTACCACAGATCCAGACGTCACATCCTCGTTCCGTCGTGTTCAGAGGCAAGAGGCAAGTGCTTCTTGTTTTTCTTCTTTTTTGAGGAGAAAAAAATTTTTTCAGAACCCTCAGCAGACATTTCCTCAAGTCTCAGCCAACGGTGTGTCTTATGGCCACCCTTAGCTATAAGCAAAGTTGGAAAAGAGAGACTATCTGGCCTTTTCAGTCTCAAAACGTCAGAAGCTACGGACTAGGGGAAAGGGGCTTGCAAATGACTATGGGTATCTAGCCAGTAGTGACTGCTGTATAGGCAAATTTATTTTCTGTTTCTGTTCATAGCTACATCAACTCCCGTGTCCAGGTGGCCACACTGAAAACCTTGGCATCATCCGAGACTCGTCCCTCTTCCTTGCTTCTCGCATCCATGTGTTACCATGTCCTATTGGTTCTGCCTTCAGAACTACTCTGCCATCTGTTCCTCCCTTTCTTAAACCATGCGTCATGCTGGTTTAGACAGTGTTGTAAGGGTTGCCACACTGGTCACCTGTGACCAATGTCTTCTTCCCAACCCCAGCTCATGGTCTCTCCTCTGCCCCGTGGGAAGAGTCATCCTAATGGACTATAGCTCTCATCACACCACACCTCTGCTCAGTGTTAGTGTTATAGCTTTCCCTCTGCTGCTAAACTGAAAGCTACCTTAGGGCCAGTCCTGCGTCCTGCTTGGTTGAGTATCTGTCTGGCTTAGCAGTGCTCATCAAGGACTTTTGAGTGAATGAATGAATATTTTTATCCGTTGCACGTTTACTGTGACAGAATACATCCCCCCCCCCCCCCACTTTTGAAATCAAATGGGTAACAAACACTCTTGGTTTAAAAAGAAAATGTGGTTTTATTTTTTCCCCCTTTGCCTCTAATGAAGAAGCCCAAGTTTTGAGTTAACTCTCGTTCTTTGCTTATCCCAAACTTAGCTGACCAGTTGGAATTTGGGGTCAGCTATAATGTGACTCTACTGTCTTAAAACAGATTTCTTTGCCCATATTGCTGATTTATTTCCCTGACCTCTTCTTATCATTGGTGTGTTTTTTATAGGGAATATTCCCTCTTTTCTCTGGGCCTCTAAGCCACAGAAAAGGCAGCCATCACAAACTGGTGAGCTCTGCCCACTGTGTTTCTTCCAAAGTCCAAATGAGCGAATACAGTGTCCGGAGGCTTACCTCTTTTCCTGTGCAAAAGCACCGGGAGAGATACAACCATTCACATTAGCTGAAGGTAGAAGGTCTCCATTAAGATATCAACTTGCTCCGAATCCCAGTGAATGACCTTGATGCACCTTAGTCCTGCGGCCAGATTGGCTCCTTGATGGGCATCCCCTCTCCCGTGCAGTGGGGGTGCTCACCATTGTGATCCAGCACCTTGCCAGACTGACCACAGGAAGAGGCACAGAGCGCAGGCGTCGAATGAAATCAACAGAGCAACTTCACAGCATTTCGCTTCTGATTCTGTTTATCATCGTTTGAACTGAAGAAGCTCTGTACAGCTTAGGCAGCATTTTTTTATTTCCTCTATTTGTCTTTCCTCTTTTTTTTTCTGTATCAAAAATAAAAATCTACTCAATTTTTTCACTAACCCTTATTCTCTTATCTTTCTTTTCAGTGTGACAGCGACAGTGACCAGGAAGAGAAGGTAAGATCCCCCCGCCCCGCCCCACCATTGTGGGCAGAGTCGAGCACCGTGGTTCTCGCACACGGTCACAGGGTGGTGGGATACCAGCCTGCTATTGACCGTACCTTTTCTGCAAAGACCAGCTTTATTTACACAGCGATGTTTCCTGTGATAAGAAATAATGTATTTAATATGTGAGGCCCACTTTTTTTAAACACACCCGTTAATATTGGATATATCGTCATCAGGTTTTCACTTTTACAGATTTTAAAAGAGGAAACCATTTTAATAGCCATCTGATTTTTCTTTTTGAATCCTTGATTAGAACATTAAACTTGCTAGCCTGCATTTGTAATGTCATTTCTTCATTTCTTTTACTGACCTCTATGCTTCTTCTCACCTTACTGTACATATTGGCCTTCTTGATGGAAATGTGAACAGTGTGTTTCTCGGAATCTTACCGTGGGACGAGGGGTGGGCAGGGCAAGGCAGGTGGGAACTGCTGTCTTCCCGCCCAGGTGGATGGCCAGGTGGGAGGGCGGTTCTTCCCGCAGGTACCCGCTCTGTGTGGAGGCTGATGGCCGCCAGCCTCTGTGCGTCCAGTTCAACATGGATCCGGAAAAGGAGCTCAGTTGTTGAGCTTTCAGAAGATTGGATCACAGCCCGGTAAAGTGAACTTTCTGTGCTTGAAGCAGAGGGATTATTTGTCCGTTTGGTCTTTCTTTCTAGCTGTCCCCACCCCTCGGTCAAATTTCTTGCTAATTTCATTCCTCCCTTATGAACCTCATCAAGAGTTACCCGAACGTCGCGGTTTCTATATTGCTCGGCCTCAGGGAAGGGACCTCCCCGGTTTCCGGGTCTGTCCTGTGGAGCTGGCGTTCTTGAGCCCCATTCTGTGCCTTTCACCTCCTATGTGCCTGTGGATTTCACTCAGAATCCCGCAGTTCGTGTTTGGCGGGATCTTCCCAACAGGCCCAGAATTTTCCCTCCTTCTCTGCTGCCAGCCTCCAAGAGAGATCTAAAGGCTCTGGTTCTGTACTGTCGTTAATTTGAATTCAGCATATGTAGCCTGTTATAAAATGCGAGACATCATCATTTGAGCAGGTCAAGCATATTCAGATGAAGACAAATGGTGCTTATTTGATTTCCTTAAAATCAGGAAATGAAAAAAGTGCTCTCTGGAGAAATCATGTTCTGCCTGACTTGGATGATAGACCAATGCATGTCCCCTAGATAAGAACAGGCTCTCGCCTTGAGGTTTTTATCTCTGAAGGACGGCCAGGACTGTCAGCTTGCTGACATGTGCATTATCCATGTCATTTTAAACAAAGTGACCTATGGAAGGGTGCGCTGTGCTGTGACATGGTAATGGGCTGTTGGATGACAGTGAAAGTACACACTGCAAAGGGGGCTGTGGATTATTCTTTTGTTTAACTGACAAGTAGGAGCTTCCTTCCTCCAGCCCCTGGGAGTCTCAGCTCCTTGCAAGCCGGGCCCCTGGTGTCTCAGGCAACCGGCGTGCAGTGGGTGCCAGAGGCGCGTGGGCAGCAGTAGAGGCTCAGTGTCCGAGGCGCGTCCCCTGGTCCTGGAGCCATCCCGGCCACATTCCCACCTGGCAGTCGTCACGTCGTTCTGTCGGGCGTCACAGGCACTAGAGAGGGATTGGTGCTTTCTGGCCATTCCAGGGGATCTTTTACAGGTGAAAAGAGAGGGATCTCTCTTTTCAAGCCGGTGGCACTACTCCAAGAGGATGAGCCTTGTTCTGGATTTCACATCCAAGGGGACATTCTTTCTTTAAAAGGCAGTGTGGCATCCCAAAGTGTCACTGGTCCCCAGCAGTGGGAGAAGGTGATAAGGTTTGTCCGGTGTTGCATCGCATGCAGGTGTCTGGGTCAGCGGTCTCAACCTTGAATGCACATCCGAATCATCCGGGGGTGGGGGGAGGCTGTAAAAATCCTGATGCCTGGGCCTCATCCCAGGCCACTTACCTCAGAATCTCTGGAGGTGCCTAGCCGTACTTGTCCAGATGATCACCTAGCTCTGGTAGAGCTGTCTGTGGTTTTCAGAGTGTCCTGGGGGCCACGGTGTTTCCTGCACACTGACCGCATCCCAACGAGTCCTTCCCCAGGACCCGAATCCCCGTGTCCTTGCCGCCCCGGTTCCCAGCTCTGAGTGCGGGAAGCAGCGAAGCATCTGAGCGGAGCAGTGGCGGCGGGAAGGGAGCAGGGCCCACCGCTCAGAGTCAGGGACGACTCCAGGGCAACGAAGGAGAATAAGGAGATGTTTATAGCAGGTGCACGAGAGGGGTGACGACCGGCGTGGGGAGAGCCGTTAGGAGTGTTCCTCGGACCCGCCGCCCCCGGGGGCTCTGCCTGTGGCCTGCGGTGGCCCTGCAGGCCCTCCTCCTGGCAGGGAGCTGCTCCCCGCCCTCACTCCCATCATCTGTCCCTCCCCCGCCACGCGCCACCCTGCGTTCCTCCAGAGGGCTCCCTGCAGGAGCAATCAAGACTGTAATCGCAGCCGTGCCTGCTTGGCTCTGTTACAGTTCAGACTGTCAGGCTTCCCCTTTTGGACTGAGATTGTCTGGTGTTTATCACCGACTTCAGCACCATCCTCCCAGACTTGTGCTGTGCGCCGAAGCCCCGGCCCCTGGCAGCCTCCTCTGTGCCTGAGCCTCTTGGCTGGGCCCCCCTCGGAGCCCCAGAGCTAACCGAGGCTGCTTTCATGTGCTGCTGGGAGGATTCGCATTCAAATCTGAATTGCTAATGGGGGGAAAGATGCCACTCAGTGTCCTGGGATCCCTTCAGCGGCCTCACCAGGGATGCTGTTGGAGGCAAAAGTGAGACTTGTAGGGACCCACTGGGATTTCTCTCCGGAAGACCTGTCATTCTCTTACTCCACGGGGATCTGCAGAACCAGCGGTCTAAAATTAGGGTACTGTATTTTACACAGCTGACTGAATTAAGATAAACTCTGCTTTCCTCTGATACGAAGCTGTAATTTATAAAATGATACCCTTACTAATTAATGTGGAAGTGACTGGGAAAGGAGCGAAAAAAGCAGAGCTCCCCACGCGTGCAGGAGACGCACTTGTGCACGGAAAAGGCTCTGATGAGACGCTGAGCAAAAAAGCACCTCTCAACGCCCCCTCCCAGCCGCGCGGGGTACGTTTCGCACTAGTGCCAGAGAACCTGGAGGACTTGGCCAGGGTCGGCGTTGGGCGGGAGTGAGAGAAGGCTATGGACGGTCCACATCCTAGATGTGGGATTTTTCTGTGTTGTAGTTAGTGTAAAGCAAGGAGGAAGCGCTTTGCACCTTAATCACCCAAATGAAGCAATTATCCCAGGCTCCCATTCGAAATGAATTGCTATCATGAGAACAAAGAGGCAACGTGCATATTTCCACGTATTTGGCCTGTATTTTCTCTTGTTGCCTCTCTTCCTCTACCGCTGGCAACAGCCCATTATACTAAGAAACATTCCCTATTTGGTTATGAAATTAATGTAGAGATTAAAAGTAGTTCCTGTTTATTGTGTGGGCCACAGGGCAAAATTGGTTGGAAGGCGTAATGCCCGGTGGTCAGGCACTTGGGCCTCCGAGTCCGGTGGCTTAGGCTGGTGTGTGACTGTCCTTTCCTACTTTGGAGCGGCGGACAAGCCTCCGTGCTCTCATCCGCCCAATGGGATTAACAACAGCTCCACCTAAACTTTTGTAACAATTAAAGAAGACGCTTGACTCAGCTCCTGGTCTATGGACCAGTAAGTGCCCATAAACGTTGGCTTTCTTGAGTTTTACTTGGAGGGAAGTGAGAGACTCACTCGGGAAAGGAGGAAGGCCACCCTCTTCTTCAGAAGGCTCCGGATCTGCCGGAAAACCTGCCTGAGGACGTGAGGCCTTCGTCCCCTAGGGCACTTCTTCCTGTTACAAGCTGAATGGAAGTGGTGCAAAATGTGGAAGGTCTCCCCCCACAATGGCTTTTAAACTCCTTATCCCAAATTTCAGGCTTTCCCCTGGGCACAACCCGGAGCCAAGCGCAAGCGTGCCATCCTGCAGGAATCTGATGGCAGCTACGTGGCTTGTACAGCCCGTGGCCCACATGCCAAATACTGTCAGCTCCGGACACCCGTCACGGGGGAGAGGGGCCCGTGCGGGACATCTGGGGTGGGGCGGTAGCAACTGTATTTTTTGAAAAGTTTCCTAAGTAACCTCGATACGCGATTTGTCTTGAGAACCACGGCCTTATGCAAATGTCGGAGAGAAACGTTTACTTTCCCCTTGTTTAGGGCTCTTAACAGCTTGATAGCCCGAAAGAAAGACTCGAAAGCTGTAGAGGTGTCGTGGGGGTAACGTGCACCCACGTGCTTGTGTAGAGCTAACACGGAGTACACACACACGCGATACACACGTATGCGGTCTCTTCGCAGATAGGAGCCATCCTCCTTTTCCTAACGTACCCGTGAGCATGATGGCGGTTTCCTCTCTCTGGGCTTTGAACACCTGGAGAAGGTCGCCTGGTTCCTGTGACTTGCTCACCAGTACCCGGGACATCCTGCCGGGACGCTGCCAGGTGCACATGCAGTGCTACTGATTTCCCACACCAGCTCCCTCTCCCCCCCACATGAACACACTTCCTGGTGCGTTCTAATGTTTTGATGCGTGCTAAAATGTGTTGTGTTTGATCATTTTGTGTTCACTTGTGTGGGAAGGGGGCAGCTTCTGAGAAGAGCAGCGGAGGCTTATGTTCCTAACTCCACACAAACCACACGCCTAACTTGGCTTCTGAAGGACTCAGAAACCGCTGAGATGGCAAACTGAAGACTGGGCATGTGGCTTGTGCTTATAGTGGAAGGGGCCCATGCCTTGATTGGCCACAATGCACACTTGGTAAAGATTGTGCACCCTCAGCAACATTCCAGAAGCTCACTGTTGCTTGTAGAACCTCAGTCCTTGGTTTTAAAATAGGACCTGTTCTGATCAGGAGACAATGAGAGACCCTGTCCTATTTTGGAAAAAAAAGGAATTTTTCTCCCCCCCCCCCCCCTTCCAATTTTCTAGCAGCGAAGCAAGTGACCCCGGTCCAGGACAAGAGCGGGGAGCCGTGTTCTTGTGTCCTTGGCACTTGGCATAGTGCCTGGCACAAATTAGGTGCTCAGTAATGTTTGTTGCTTTGCTAAATGGGCATTTGCTTTTCCTGGATCTTCATCTCCAGATGGAGGGGACAAGTGAAACGGGTTCAGAAAACTGATGTTGAACGTGAGTGTGCTCTGTATCAGTCCCAGTGTTTATTTTCTGGACTGCAGCAAATAGGTGCTCTCTTCTTCAGCTTTCTGGATTCCCTGTACAAGTTTGTTTTCCCATAAGATACTCCTGAGCCTTTTCTAAATTTCCTAGCTTATTTGAGCAACTTGTGTAATTTGGGGGCAAGTTTCAAGAGCTTTCCGTTTTGGATGCCCAATTTCCATAATGCCCATCTGCTCAACCTCTTCTTGCCCCTCCGAGATGAGGTCCAGGTCAAAATGACACTTTATTGTTCTTCTAACCTCATCCCATTTCCAACTGGTTTAATTCCATTGTAGCCATCCAGCATTCCTCTTCCTACCATCCTTGGATTAAATTTCTACCGCAAATTATTTTAAATCCTGACTCTCATTAGGTTCTTCTCGTTTTCATATCCTAGATTTTCCATGCCAATCCAAAAACTGCTTCCCTGGATTGAATGTGTATGTAGCAATCGCTTCTCGGCCTTTTGGCTAAGATCAAGTGTATGTAGCATATCTGTCCACTACCACTATGCCATACACTGGAAAAAGAATTGGTACATATACGGATTTTTTAATTAATTATAAATCAATAAAATGAATACCCAGGAGTTATTGGAAATGTGTCGGACATCTTTAGCTAAATGCTTATTTCTTAGAATGAATAGTGAGGAGAAAGAACAGGTTCTAGATGTCCTGTTGATCACTGTGGGTGGGTATTGGAGAAGGATACTCAGAAGACCTACTTTCTTATTTCTCACTAGCCAGCGATGGGGCCCTGGCCAAGTTACCCAACACTGCTGAGCCTTGGTTTTGCCAGATGTGAAGCTGGATTCAATGATCTAACACTGAATATCCTGATTTCCTATGTAGCTATTTACCTAGGCCCCAACAGCATGGCAGACCCAGAGGGAAATTAACATGTGATTGTATTTTCTCTCGGCCAGTGTCGAAGGAAGATCGTATAAGGATTGTCTCCATTCATTCATCTCTCTCTAATTCCTAAGAGGGCATAAACATGGTGGGTAGGTCGGGGCACATCTGCATTGACTCTTTCAAGTAACTGAAGGAAACTTAACGTGTGGGCCTCATGTCTGAACCAGGTCATTATCTCTTTGTTGGTTCATTCAGTCATTCATAGCCACCATTTATTTTTTTCCAGTACGTACCAGGGAACTGAATTGGGCGTTGTAGCTGCTTGGCTCAATTAGGTATGTCACCGTGCACCTGTGGGTAGGCAGCAGCAAATTAGTTTAATCTCTGTTTCTCAGTTACCCTAACTATTTAGGAGAGCACGGGAACTAGTGAAGAGCTAGCTTGCACGATGTGTTTTAAGAACTCACTTGATTGGTAATGAGTATTATTTGGCCTGTGAAAGGAATTCTTTCTGGGATTCTGGAAGACACCTGGGGTTGAGTTCATGCTTCTACAACCCCAGAGAAAAAGTCAGCTGCTATCTCTTAGAATGAAGCACTGGCTTTGATTTTACAGCTTACCTGCAGGGAAGGTTACAATGCCAAGGAAGAGGTAGGTGGAAGTGATGGCTTTCATCCTCACGAAATTGACCATGAACCCTGAGCCACCTGAATAGTGGGAAGGTCATAAGCAGAGACATTTGTACTAGTGATGCCTTTCACAGCGTGTTTTATGCGCGTGGCTTTTCATAGAGTGTAACCTGGGTCGCTCTTTGGTTGTCAGAAGAGTCTGTCTTATTCTGTATTCCAGTTGGAGAGTGTTCTGTCCCCAGTAAAGATGTATGGACTTCTTTGTAGTCATGCACATGTGTCTTTGTGTGTTGTTTGTGGTTGCCTTAGTTAATGCCCCCTTGGTAATTTCTGGTTGGTAGTATAGTTACAGATAACTGCTGCCTATTAATTTGTCATTCTAGGTGTAATAAAGATAATAAAATCTCTGTATTAGGCTGTATTTGTAATTAGGCAAACTTCATACTTTTAAAAGTCCCCAAATTCAGTGGAATAATGTGTATCATTTTTCTTCTTTCTTTCTTTCTTTTTTTTTAAATCAAAGCTATAGCTGGGAAGGTCAAGTCCCCCCCCCCCCCAACCCCCTACTCCCCTTGTATAGATGTCATAGAGCTTTTCCTTATTTCTTGGACTAGAGGAGTAGATGGTCTTCATTTCTTGGGGGCTGTAAACCAATGAGATTTGGGTTAATAATAACTAAAGAAGAAGAAGAAAGGCCACTTCAATGGAGAGAACATTGTATTATTCAAAACACTTTTACAAATGCCATTTTATATGACCTGTTGAAAGATTCATTGTGGGGATCTGTGTGCATCTTCATACGCAACACTATTGATCGTCTGCAACGTGCTGAACTTGGTGACGGGTCTTTTCAAGGGCTGTATCTTCTCCAGTAGGTGTCACGTCATCATTTTACAAATAACAAAGATGAAACTGAAGAGCAAGCGATCAGACATGACCTATGAACCATGTCTTAAGATTCCAGGGTCTGGGCTCTTTTTCCCATAACATGCTGCTTCCCTGTGACTCAGTGGGAGTTGGGATATGCCCACAAGCCCCACCTGAGAACCCTTGCCACCTTTCTTATGCTACAAGAGACCTGGACCATCTCTTGTCTGTTCACCTCCAAACCCCACTAACTTCTAAAAATCCAAACCTGCCAGTTGCTCAATAAATATTAAATAAATACAGTTTGGGTTCAATGACAAGTCAGATGTACAAGATCTGAAATGTGAGTTTTTAAGTTTCACCCAGGAAGCAGTTGTCCCAGGTGAGAAGGGAAATCTACAAGTTGTATGTCTTGACTCTTACATGTGAGTGGCAAAATCAGCGTAGGGGCCACCGTGAGTAATCAGGGATGCAGGCTTTACCAATGAGCAGACTAAGCCCAAACTATATTTGCTCAAGGAACTCAGACTCCTTTTAGTGCATATCTGTGTGTAAACCTTTAATATCTTATTAAACCATAGGCTCCCGGCAAGCAACCCACACCCAGCATATGCTTGGTACTTAGTCGGTGCCCTGTAAATATTAGTGTTCTACCTGAAGTTGCTCTGTTGATTCTTGAAGTGCCAGAAAGGGAAAGAGGCTGGTCACGGTTCCCCGGGCAGCAGGGGAAAGCGCTGGGCGGGGAACAGAGGCTCGTTTCTGAGCTTTTGGTCCAGAGTCTCCCACATCTCATGTGGTCCCTCCAGACTTTTCTTCCTGTGACCAGCACATAGTAGAGAGGACCGTGATATCAACACGGCTCCTGAGCTGCACCCCACAAAGCTGTTCCACTCTGTGCTGTCGTCTGCCACCTCAAGAACCCCTTGTCCATCCCCAGACGCTGACTCTCACCTTCGCAGAGGATCTCGGGGTCCGTCAAGGCCACAGGGTGTCTCCTTTTCTAGCAGCAAGTGCTGCATGGGGTGTTCCTGCAGCCCGAATGGTAGTAAATATCTGAAGCAGCCATGTCCGTGTTAAAGATTATGTATTTGCCACTAAGGGGAGAATATAGTGTTCATCGGCTGGAGTGCGTGCTGGCTGAGCCGATCACGGCACAGCACTCTGTCAGCCAATGATTTGTCCTGTCCTTTATCATCTGTGTCACTCAGCAGTGTGCCGGTGAAGGGAACGGATCGCCCCTTCCCTTTTTTTGTACCCATTTCGTGTAGAAAATTTGTATTTACTTTGGGAGTGTAATTCGTTCCTCATGGATAATGTGACCCTGAGCGGAGCTGGATCATGGGTTAGTTGAAGTGATATTTTCCGCTAATGGTAGTCGTACATCATTGCTGTCAGCTCGGGTTAGGAGGCAAGCACATTACAGCTCCATTTTACCTCTGCAGGCATCTGGGATTATTTGCCATAACCGAGTATGACATGACCGCACTACAGAGTGCATTAAAATTTTACTGGCTTCTCAGGCAAGTTCCCCGGCTCCAGTGTGCGCTTCAGGCAGGCGTCTGATGGGGAGCCCGGGGGCCCTGACTTCCTGCACAGAGGTGCTGCAGGGGGGTGGCCGAAGCAGGGGCTGTTCTCCTCTGGCTCTAAGAAGCCAGGGGAAGAATTTATGGGGAGCCAGCCTGCAGGTGTGTGTGTCTCTGGACATCCCAGACTGGCGGGTGACTGGCTGCCTTGTGCATATAAGAGTACTCTCTGTCCTTGATGAGAGGTAGATGGGGGCAGTAGCTCCTTCTCCAAGGAGAGCCGGGGTAAGCCCGAGTCCCTGCCAAGCCTCGGGCTGATTTTCGTTGTTCTTGTCTGCCTGTGGTCAGACAAAAGGAGGGAAGCGTGGGTCCTCAGTCTGGCAGAATCCGTGTTCATCCATGCAGCTGGACTGAGCCTGCTGGTCTCATAAACCCACTTAGAAATGTTTGCCAGGGTAGCACATGAATTATCTCATATGAGATTCACAATAACCCAATGAACTATGGGCATGACTACCCCCCTTCTTATTTATAAGGAAACCGAGGTTCAAAAAGGTTAAGTAACTCACCTAACGTCCCGATGATGGCAGAGATAGGATTCCTACCTAACCTTTTATGTAGCTCTCCCTGACTTCACATCCTGTAGTGTTCATGCTACCACATAGAGATAACAACAACTACTATTTTTGTAGTGTTTATTTATTTATTGAGAGCGAGCGAGAATGTGAGTGGGGAGGGGCAGAGAGAGAGAGGGAGAGAGAACCCCAAGCAGGCTCCATGCTGTTAGTGCAGATCCCAGTTGGGGCTCAAACCCACGAGCTGTGAGATCATGACCTGAGCCAAAATCAAGGGTCGGACGCTGAATCGACTAAGCCACCCAGGCACCCCTAACAACTACTATGTAAATAGCGTTTGTTTACTCTTTACATATTTCGACTTGTTTAACCCACACTGTAACCCTAACAGGTAGGTGCTAATATTATCCCCAGTTTACAGAGGAAGAGGCTGAGTCACAGAGAGCTTAGGTCACATGCCCAGAGCCCCACACTGGCTAGTGGCAGAGCCCGGTTTCAAACCCAGGTTTTCTTGGCTTCTGAGGCAGCACTCTTAGCCAGTAAGCTGCCCCCCTCGTTCACTGCCATGTTCCAACAAGCCTAAGGACTGGTAGGAAAAGGCCATGGAGAATAGAAACATGTTAGAAACAAAAGGAAATGTTCAAAGAGTATTTTATCACTTTCAATTGTAATTCTAACATCCAACAAAATATTGGTCAAAAAAGATGCTCTGTGATGAGCTTTAATTAGTAAGAAGTTCCATTTGCAGTTAGCTCACTACTTGCATGCAAATGGTGCTTCTAAGGTGCTTGAAAGGCATTGATTTTGTTAGGTTAAGGGTGAGTTGGCACTCTGGCAAAATGCTTCATTATTTCGTATTGCTTAGCATCCTTTTTTTTTTTTTTAAACTCTTATTGGAAAGGCTATAATAAGCACATGTTGAATCATGTTCCTTCGTGGGACAATTTAAATCGTCCCAATAATACAGGTCAGGGCCTATTCTGTCAGAGTGAAATCATCGCAAATTCCATACCCACGGATCCCGAGTGCCAGGCCCTTGAATGATGACGTGTGCCTACAATGAGGACATTACCTTTTGTTCTGCCACAGGACCTCTCTCCACCTCTGTAGCCCCGTCGTCTCCGTCTCCGCCAAGCTTAGATGCTACATGAACAGGGCACACAGCACTTCCCTTTGGCTTTGCATGTGGCAGTGTCATAAATCCATGAAAGCCTTCAATACACTGCACGTAAAATGAGTTCTACCTGTGTCCTCAGGGCAGCTGTGTAAATGCTGCATCAGAAGAGCCCTAGACAGCCATGGCTTTGCTCATTGAGAAATTTGAAATTAAGTTAGCACACAATGGATTATGCTCCCTGGCCTCACTCTCCTCCTTGGGCTCCCAAGAACACACATTGATCTTCCCCATGAGATTGCAGTAGGTCTAGGGGACTGACCTGATTTTCTCCTCTGGCCTTAGATCCAATCGCTCAAGTAGTAAAGGACAAAAACAAAAATATTGATCCAGGCATTGAAAAGTAATTATCCCTCTCACATGGTCTATTTGGAATGCAGCAATAATTTTAACTAATGTGTTCCTCAGAGACAGCATGACAACGTGTGTGGATCATTTATTTAAGTAGAGCCACACTTCGAGTCTCACCCCAACCTGAACTTAGAATGATGCACAGGTAGGTCCACTTTAAGATTAGACGTTGGAAAAAAATTCAGCATTTACCAACAAATCAATTACAGAGCAATTATTCATTGTTATAAAGGAATTCGTCCACCTTTTGTAGCTAGATAAAAAACGTGATCTCCACATCCTTAAATACATACTTAGAGCAGAAGTCCTACAAGAGTCCTTTGAAGCCTTTGGGTCATTTTAAAGCTCTTAAGTTTTAACAGCTCTGGCTGTATTTATGTTAGCGGGGTTTATTTTGCTTTTTAAGGTTCTTTTTCTGCTTCCAATAACAAATTAAATTCAAATAACAAATAAGGAAACATATGCTTTTGGAATTCAAGTGTTGTAATAACTAAACCATCAGAAGGGCAGAGATACAGACTGTACTTAGGAGCACAAACCAGAGAATTCAGTGCCCTCCGTGTCTTGTCTCTACTTCTTTTTGCCTATTTCATTTTGATTGTTTCTGAGACCTGGTTTCTCCTATTGGTAGAAATCACGACCCATCCTCTGGAACATTACACCTTCAGCTTCAGCCAGCGGAAGAAACACTTTTCCACCGTAGTTGTTAAAATCTGATGAAAGGACTCTGATTTGCTCAGGCTGGGCTAGGTTTTAAGTCCTCTTCTCCAGAAAGGACTATGGAAAGACTGGGCCATGTTGTCCAAAAGTGCTATTCTGGAGGTAACCTGTATGGTGTCGGAGCGGGCACAGGGCCCGGAAAGGTGAGAGTTGTACAGACAACAACGTGTCTACAAAGCATAACCTCACCTTCCTGCCATGTGTGAGTCAGGCGCTCAAAGGCACTTCTTGCCAGCTGTTCCAGCTGCCTCGATCATCAAAGGTTAGCACTTTATAGTGGTCACGAGGTCTCCGATACGAACACACGTTACAGTTGTATAAAACAGTTGCCTACATTTTCACAGAATCATCGTAAATGCACTCACGGATTAGTTCTGTCTTGCTTAAGCAATTAAAAGTTATAGAAAGGCACAGGAATGCACAGAGTGAGGGAGGGTTCATGCGTACAGGTATTCAGAATAGCACAGAATTTATTAATACTTTTAATATAGTGGATGATGAGTTAATCCCCAAGTATAAGACAGCCACCTTGAAGAGAGACACGAGGATCCAAAGTCATCAGGGTTAGTAAATCACTTGTCTGGGGAACCAGATATAACTTACTTGTCCAAAGGAATCGTGGTCATCCTTACTTGTCCAAAGGAATCGTGTCCCACACAGTACTTCTCTAACTATCACAGGTGACCTTGCTCAGATGGTTTTCCAGGGACTAGAAGTTAATAAGCTCAGTCGTAGCCACTTTCACCTCCTGGTGAAACTTTAACCCCTCACTGGGTGCTGAGGCAAACACCATCCTGGGAACCAGGGATGGAAAGATGACAAAGATAGAACAGCTCTTGAGAGAGATAAGATCTAATTGCAAAGAAAGCTAAGGTACCTCGATGAATTATAAGGTCTCCCATAGCGCATGCTGTGGATGGCACGGTGTCGGAATCAAACCACCGAACCATGCTGCCTAGGAGGATGGGCGCTGGAGTTAGATCTTACTGAAACACGTGGATGTGGGTGACTGCTAGGGAGCAAGGGTGGTGAAGATCACAGGCCAACGGGATCTTGTTTGCAGAAGGCAAGGAGCTGTGAAAGGCTCAGCATATGGAGAGGAGCGTGAGGGCTTCCGTTTCCGTAGAACGAGGTTCGTGGTGGGGGTGTGGATGTGACTATAATGTGTGCTGGTGTTAAATAATATAGCTCCATAGAGACAAGCCTGGATGGCAAGCTAAGAGTTTGGACTTGATCCAGGCAGGAGCCACGGAGTACTTCTTGTAGATGAAGGACACATCAGATGTGACTTTCTAGAAGAGAATTCTGGCGGTGGTGTGAAGGATGGGAGGCAGACTTCAGCCAGATGACAAAATGGAGGTGACGGGGATCTCAACCAAAGTAATGAGAAAGGCAGGATTTAGATTTGGGGACCTTTCTGGAAGTGGAACGAACGTGGTTTGGTGACCACTGGCATGTGGGGGTTCAGAGAGCAGTCACAGATGACCGGTTTCAAGGACGTCTGGGTGGGGATTGGTGCTGCCGTCAGTTGGACACCAAGAGTAAGGGATACAGGAAATGTAAGGTCACGGGGGCCCACAGGACCCTCCACTGGGGGAAGTCAGGAGACTGACGGAGCAGGAACTCTCAGAACTGTAGGTCAGCATCTGGGAGGCCAGCGGCCAGCGGAGCAGTGGAGACATTTGGAACTGTGGGTGTGAGCGGGAGCCCAGGCAGAACGCGGAGATTTCGTCTGCACGTAACGGAGGAATAAACATACATGGTGATTGTAGCCATTAAGGACACGATAACCATACGTTAATCATAGCACCTGATATTTACGTAGCCTTTTTAAAAATGACATCCAGAATGACTTCCTTTATTTTTCGTTGCGGCAGAATACCCGTGACAAACTGCACCACCTTAAGCACGTTCCAGTGTGCGTTTCGGTAGCGTGAAGGGTGTCCACGTAACTGTTGTGCAGCCTGGGTAGCCTTTTATCTAAACGTGTTAAAGCGCCATACCCGTAGCTCACTTGAACGGAACCAGAGCAGAATCAGCCCAGGGGGCTCAGCTTCCACGCCGCTGGTCTGTGGCTGAGAGGGAGCTGATTCACCTTCCCTGAACATGAAGATTCAGCAGCCCTAAGCACCAGTGGGGTTCACAGCTGTCTCCACTGGGGCTGCTCCCCAGGGCCCAGCCGGCCGGGGCCTGTCATAACTGGAAGGGCCCTCGGAGACTAGGGGTCCAGCCCCCTTGCTTGCTGCGGACAAGGACAGAGGAACAAAGCAGGGCCGCTGGTGGAACAGGCAGCCATCTGCTTCGGGAGGGTTTACGGGTTCGGTCTACGAGCAGGAAGTGAGGTCGGGGGCTGCTTCCATTGGCTCGAAAGTAAGGAAGGGAAGAGGGATACAAGCAGAACTGTGTCCGCCACATTCAGCTCCCTCAGAAACCAGAGAGGGGATGGCACAGAGAGAGGAGAGCTGCATTTCCCATTCTTCTCCTCGTTCCTCTCCTTGAAAGTGAAATGGTCGGCCTCCAAAAGCCCAGCCAGACCCCAGACCAGACCTGCTGGGAACCTGCTCTCCCGATGTCTCCTGTAAGTGCGCTCAGAGTTGCCCTGCAAAGGCGAAGCTGTCCCCTGGGGAGCCGAGTAGGGGGCGGGCTCCCGAGTTCAGGACTCCGGGCACTAACACACTGAGCCACCTTGACTTTCCAGACCAGGAAAGTCTGTTTCAAACAGGCTGGTCACAGCTTATCTGGCAGGAACTCAGACTCCCGGGCGCCCACCTGAGGTAGCAGTTGCCCCACACCTACGTTAATCCAACGTTAACGTAATCCTTTAAGAAAGCATGTGGTGTTTGCAGGGGGTTTTTTTGTTGTTGCTTTTTTTTTTTTCTTTGCAAATAATTTTAGACTTACAGAAAACAGCCCAGGAGGCTCCCATATACCTGCCACTCAGCTTTCCTTGATGTTACATCTGGTAAAGCCATACTACAAGTATCTAAACCGGGAAATTAACCTTCATATTCTACTGTTAGCTACACCTACAGACCTTATTCAAATTTTACCCATTTCCCCAGTTATGTCCTTTATTCCAGAATCCAAGGAGGTTGTTTTGTGGATTGTCCATCCTTCAGTTTGGGTTTGTCTCATGTTCTCTCTTGGTTAGATTGAGGTTATACAGTTTTGGCAGGAAGACCACAGAAGTGGTGGACCCTTCTCAGGGCATCCCGTCAAGGGGCATGTGAGGTCTCCCTGCTGGTGATGGCAACTTGGGTCACTCAGTTAAGGTGATAGACATCGCCAGCCTTCACGCTTAAAAGGTACTGGTTTTTCCCTTTCAAATTAATAAGGATCTTCGGAGATACTTTGAGACTATACAAAATATGTTTCACATCATATTTTTACCCACTAATTGTAGTGTTCATCGATGGTTTTTGGTCTCAGTAGATATATTCTGGTCTTTGCCTAATGGTAAGACATGTGCTGTTAACCTGGCCAAGGCATTCTGTATCTGGCTGAGCTATTCACGGTAGCTAGCCACTTGTAGAAAGCGCGAGAACTGTGCAGTCTGACAGGCCAAGCCACAGCTCCACGGGGTTTGGTCATAAGGTGCCCTGTGGATGTCAGACACAGGAGGTCACTAAGCTTGGGGTATGAGACGGCTAGAAAGGTAAAGTGTGCGACCACATTCCATCTGTATCCAGATAGTGTTGTGTGACTGTGACCATGACCTTGGGCAGTTTACCTAATGCTTCTGAGCTGCTGCTGGGTTTTTTGTTTGTTTGTTTTTTAATCTGGATACAGAACATGTAGCACAATTATAGGACCCACAATAAATACTCAGTAAATTTTAGATTTTAGTCCCCTCCACATTGTTACCCCTCCTGGTCCCCTACCCCTGCTTCCTAACCTTCACCCCCACCCCCCAAAAAATCCTAACACACATAAGCTGATTAATCCACTACAACCAAGTCAGCTTTCTAGGAGCAGACTTCTTGGGAAATAGGACCCAAAATAGATATGTCTTGAAGAGGTAGAAGAGAATCAGAGAGAAAGGAAGTCATGGCCATGTCATCGGGCAGTGAAATCTGGGCAGGAAGGCCCTGTGGAGAGAGAGTGGCAGGAAATCACTAAGCTTTGAAGGAACGGCGACACCCAGAAGAGCAAAGACGCGCTTTATCATCTCTAAGTAGATTTCACCCAAGTTCCCTCTCCACCGAAGCTCTGGTTTTCCTTCTGAGGAGGCTTTTCTATTAATTTCTATTGAATTTACTCCTATTGTGTGGTGTGAGATTTTTTAAAAATCCCTTTCCCAACCTCCTGGGCCCTTCTCTTCCCACCCCCAACCCCCATCCCCAGCTCTCTGTCTGGAACTCCCAACCCCGGAAGATGTTGTTCACACTGTTGCTAAGGCAGAGCTCCACGTGCGATACGTACCAAAGAGGTGCGGCTTCCACGGGTCCCACCAAGTGTTCGCAGAGTGGCCTGGGCGCTTCAAGATGGAAGGGCACTGAGGACCCTGCCTGGCGGGGTGGCCGCCGTCAGTGAATGCTGCATGTATTCACTGCATGGAGCGAGGATGGGGATTTTAACGGTAGGGGTGCTCTCTAAAGATGGCAACAACAAGGTGGGGGAGACTGGTGTCGGAGAGACTTCCCAGCACTCGTGGGGATCCCCAGAAAACACACTTTCTAGGAAATACCTGTTATGGTCAGAAATGGAGCGGTACTTCTATTGGTCTCATTTAAGTTTTATTTTCTGAGTATGACAGACACCCAGAACTCAGGAGGTGGTCGGCTGCAGTAACAGAATGCCCGACGGTGGCTTGGGCACTGTGTTACTTCCCTGTGGCTGCTGTAGCTTTAAGACAACAGAAATTTATTCTCTCACGGCTCTGGTGGCTGGAAGTTCAGCATCATTTGCCCTGGGCCATACTTAACTCCCTCCAATCCATTCCTTGCCTCTTCCAGCTTCTCGTGGCTGCTGGCATTTCTCTGCTGGTGGCCACATCGCTCTAGACTCTGCCTCTGTCTTCACATAGCTTTCTCCTTTTATGTGTTCTGATCTCCCTCTGCCTCTCTCTTGCGAGGATAGTTGTGATAGCATCTAGAGCCCACCCAGATACTCTCTTCATTGCAGGAGCTTTAATTGCAGGGTGACCTCAGCAAAGACCCTTGTTCCTTACAAGGTAATATTCAAGGTCCTTGCAAAACACATAGAAGGCAGACAAGAAGGAGGTAGATGGTCAAGTCCATCCCTAGGTGCATGATAAAGCAAAGAAGGCCTAGATTTCCATGATCAGTCGTGATTGTCCCTGGGATCTGGCATTGTGCCATCATAGAGTTCTGTTAGCAATAAAGACATGGAGGGAGTGGCTTCTGGGGAGACAAAGAACACTGACCGCCACAAGGGATGTGGGTCTCCAGACCTTCTGATGTGGACAGATTGCAGCAATGTCTGGATGGGTGTCCTCTCTTGCTTTGTGAAGGTGGCACTGTTTTCGGACTCTCAGCCCATCTCTGGGATCCAGTGATGAGGAAAGTAGGCTTAAGGCTTGGTCTTGGACTCCAAAGGCCTGGAATCCAGAACCAACTGCTGATGTGACTTAACTCACCACGGAACCTTCCAGAATCTCAGTAAGAATTCTTACCTCTCAGGGCCCTGGTGACGAGATGCAGTCCATCAGAGCTACTGAGATGGTGGTTATTACTGTAAGTGGAGCCCCCCCCGCCTCACAACTTAGACCAGCTTTTTGGGAGCTTTGTCCTCTTGCTGGTCCCTCCCTCCTCCATCCGCCATCCCCACCACACAGACTCTCATGCACTTTCTACTCCTCTGTGGTTGTCTTTTGTTTACCTTTGTTTGTGACTTCTGACTAGCGAGGCACCTTCGGTGCTGATGTTGCGACTGCTCTCGTTACGTCCCCGGGGCTCATTTCAGTAGTGACTGGAGAGAACTGGGTGAGTCCTGGGCGATAGTAAGAGTCCTGTCATATTCTGAACTCTGGGGAGTGGTGGGGAAGCTCCTAAACTGGCAGCTTTATTTCCACTCATGCCTGTGGTTAGGCCGGAGCCACCCCATCCCTGGTGGCCTTGATCTGGGTCGTGGCAGGTGGTGATGGTAAGGACTGAAGCAGGGAGAGAGGAGATGCTCACAGCAGCTGTGCCTGGGCCTGGCTCATTCATCTGATGAGATTGCTGGCAAGCCTCAGACGGCCACCTGCAGAGCAGAGGGAGGGACGTAACACCCGGTCAGGTGTCTAGATAGGAGCGTGGGACTCCTCAGCAGCCGAGTGTGGAGGGAGGATCCCCACCTGACTGCACCCCACAGCCACCCACGGTGCTGTGCGTAGAGAGACACTTGGCGCAAGCCTGGCGACTCCGGTGGGGAAGTTTCCAAGTGAGAAGTCTCCAGGTGAAGTGCAGGAATCTGTATTTCCAGAAGCGCCCCTAAAGCTTCTTATGCGTAGCAGAGACACAGTTTATAAGAAAGCACCGTGAGCTCAGGGTCAGGAAAACCTAGTTCGGGTGACACCTTAACCACCTTCTAGCTGTGTGAGCTTTGTCAGTCACCTTATCCCCTCTTAACTTCAGCCCTTCGATTGAAAGCTGGCGCAGTACTAACCCCTGCCTCGCAGCGTTGCTGAGGGTGTTGAGGATGGAGTGAGACACGCACACAAGTGTTTGCACGCACGCACACCACCGGTGCTGTAACCAAAAGTGAGTTTCCTTCCCCTCTCGGCACAGAAAGCCAGTGGTCAGACGGGCTCGTGTGCTTCAGCTGCAGGGCCCCCGGCCACCCACCACCAAGTCCATCCCCAGAGCCCCCGGCCAAATTGTTGTTTTAACTAACAGTCATTCCCAAAAGCTTTTACTCTTATTCTGGTTAAAGAGAACTCTTCGTTGAAGAGAGTTTCCCTCTCGTCCTTGACAAATCATTGGAAATTCTTTGGGTGCTCACTGCGATAACATCTATCCAAATGAACATGTTGGATGTTAGCGTGAGTGTCCCGTGCGATTTGGGAGAAATTCTATTGTCGTTTAGCATTAATTAATGCCCACCGACTGTAAAGTGTTCAGAGATAGCAGCATCAGCCACATTTGCAAAGCAGAGAGAAGTGAGGAGGACAGGGACAGCAGGCAGGGCTGAGTTGTGACCGGAGGTGATGGCCGGACAACCCCTGTGTCTCCGCCCACAGGTGCTCAGAACACACAGTCTGACCCTCGCGCTGAGCAGCCCGCCCCGCCGGGCTCCCAGCGCCCCTTTCCCAGGCTCTCCTGCCCCCTCGGTAACCTCTCTCTGCAGCCGCAGCTGCCCTGGATGTCGATTTTTAACCTGGTTTCACCTGGCTGCACGGGGCAGCTGGTGGGCCCTGGAGCGTGAAGTGGGATTTGCTTAGGCCCCTGCAGCCGGGCTCCCCCTGCGGTGTCTCCCTGCGGCCTGCCTTTGGGACACAGGCTGCCAGAGAGGCCTTGAAGGTAGAGTCCGAGAAGTCCTCTGTGCACCCCATCCGACCCCACCCCACCCCCGGCAGGTGGTAAGTCAGGTCTGTTTATTAACGTCCCCTGTTCTGTTAAATGCCTCTTCCAGAAAGGACTGTACCTGTGCACTGACAGCAGGGGCGAGGGGTGAGCGGTGCAGCTTCGGGGGACGAGGCGACAGCCACACTCTCCCTCTATTCCAGGCAGCACAGCTGGGGGCCGCATCTCAGCCCACCAGCTGTGTGACCTGGGCCTCGGTGTTCTCATCTAGAAAAGGGGGTCATTTGACCCACCTAATGGCATCCTTTTATTAAGTGCCAGGAGGTGCTAGGTGCCGCGTGTGGTGCTGAGTAGCTTAGCATCTTCGTGAGAGTGTCAGAAAATCACCGATGACTCTCATGTCTCTCACCTCTCTGTGTTCACACCTCAGCCATGTGCTGTCCCCCGGCGGGGAGGCAGGAGCAGCCTTTCAGGCCAGGGGAGGGGCCGCCCCGAGCACACCAGGGAGCCCAGGCACAAAACCACACAGACGCAGGTTTGACGTCTTCTGTCCGCATCCTAGTACAAGTAAAACGCAGCACACCTACATTTCCTTCCTCCTGGGGAGGAAAAGGCATTGGGCATCTAGATTTTTCTGCTGTGTGGAGGGACCCGCCATGGCGGTAGGGTGACACGCGGACTGTCTGATAGGGACAAGTCACAGAAGAGGCAGAGATGTAATTTTAAAAGACTCAGATTATGCTGAGTTCAGCATATTTATGCTGAGTTCAGATTTTCCTGAATGCAGTTTAATCTTTCTCTGCTGATTAAAAGGCCCTTCAGAATCTTCGCGGCTGTTCGTTGAACAGTGGTTTTGTCACTTACATCCTAGGGGCAGATGAGCGGTGGTGAGCAGAGAGCATTGCTAGAACGCCCTCCAGACGTGCCTTGTCCGCCTCTTGGTTTCCAAGGTCCCTCAGACCACGCTCCTCACGTCCCCGAGAGGGTTCGAGGGGCCTACAAAAGGCCGAGTGCCAAGCCTGCCCACATCCAGATGCCCCCTTGCCCCCTTGCCCCCTTGCAGGGCTTCTGCTTTGCCAGAAGCAAAGGCAGGGCTTCTTGCAGGGCTTCTGCTTTGCCCTCGAGCCCGCTGCTCACCCCGGGCTCGGCCCCTCCCAAGGCCACCCTCCTTTCGGAACCAGGGCCGGGGGCGCCGGGGGCGCCGGGGGCGCAGGGGCCGCGGCACCGCCCGGTGTGGCCCACACCATCGCTCCAGGTCGCAGTGAGATGATTTCCGCTGCCTCGTATAATTTAACCTCCCCACACTGCTAAACTTCTCTATTACACGTTGCTGTCAGGATGTCAGAAGAAATGATAAGCCTCCTTGAAGCAGCAGCCTCTGTTACATGCTAAGAACGCTGTGCCGGGCCTCCCCAGCCCCCACTCCTGCTGCTGCATTTTTGTGATTTTTAGCATGGTCTCTCAAGTATAAAGAAATACCCTACTTCTTGACCCCGGCCTCCTGTTAGCTGATAGATGAAATCTTTTCTTAAGCTGACTCCCTTGTCTATTATGTTTTCAAAATTCAAGGTTTCTCTTCACATTCCTGGACGGCTGCCAAGTGGCCGGGCTTTGTGAGTAGGTGAATTGGTCCTCTCTTGTGCTCCTTAAACAGGAAGTCATTGTTTTTTAGGGTGAGACTTTGTTGATGTTTCCAGGCAGCTGGTGGCAATTTATTCCTCTGCCCCTTTTGGAAATTTCTCCTCAGGGACTGTACCTTAGGAATAAACCCTGTCACGAGCAAGCCATTGCCTTGCTTTGTGGGTGCCGGGTTTTCCCTCCATACCGTGTCCCCGGAATTGATTGTGCAGCTTCTCGTGTCTTGTGCTTCCGTATCTGCCTCCAGAGCGGCCTGCCGAGGGGAAATAGCTCAGAGATATTCATCTCTGCAGAGGAGAGCCTTTAGAGATCTTGTAAAGATCACACAAGAAGCAGCCCAGGAAGATGCGGCCGCCTGTCCCTCTCTACGGCTCCTGCCAACATGGACTCGTGAGAAACAGCTAAGGAGTGGCTGCGTGTTTCAGTCAGTTAAGGCTCAGTCGGTTAAGCGTCTGACTCCTGATTATCAGCTCAGGTCGTGATCTCGCGATTGTGAGATCGAGCCCCGCGTCGGACTCTGCGCTGAGCAGAACCTGCCTGGGATTCTCTCTCCCTCTCTCTCTCTCTCTCTGCCCCTCCCCTGCTGCCCCTGCCCTGCTCTGTCTTGCTCTCTGTCTCCCTCAGAATCAATAAATAAACTGAAAGAAAAGAGCGGAGAAAAGAAGAGAAAAGAGAAAAAAGAAACAGCCAAAGTGTGGGCACACATATGACAGCTCAGGGCCCTCTTCGCTAGCTGGGATGCGTGGTCTTTCCTGAGGAGGGGGACCCAAGATTGGCTTCCACCGAAACCTAACTATGAGGAAGGGCAAATATCCTAGCCCTTCCCTTGTCTGTAAACTTGTATTACAAAATCCCACCTTTTGCTTTGTGACAAGGTGTCAGTCGTGTGGCTTCCCTCCCCCTCCCCCTCCCCCTCCCCCTCCCCCACCTTTTCCTCACTAGATTCTAAGAGATGTTTAGTCTTTCCATGGGCATTAGTGGCGGGAGGATGATGTCTGCTGACCATTCGCGAGATGGAGGCACGATGTGTGGCTCTCGGTTAGGAAGGCTCTAGCATCCAGGAGAAAGGGAGGGCAGCTTCAGCTGCGTGTGAACCGAGTGCTTTCTCTGCGAAGTGCCCCGCTGATTCGCGGACTTGCGTGTACTTCGAGTCCCAAGTCCTCAGAACAGCGGCTAAGCTTGCAGGAGTCCAGGTTGAAACCAAGCTCTGGCTCTTTCAAAAGTCCAGGTTGGCGGTGTCCAGAAAAGACGGTCTTCCCAGTGTCCTCAGTTCCTCTTGGGCACCGCCCCATGGCGTAACCGGAATCTAAGCTGAAAGGGCGCTGTTTGCATTGCACCGTCCAGAGCCCAGTCGCCTGGGCTTCATTTCCTGCAAAACGGAGGTGATGAACACAGCGGTACCTTTGCAGCTCAGAGGCGATGGGCCCGGGCGCCTCTTCTGGGTCCATGGCAGATGGGCCACGCCGCGGGTTCGGTGAGACTCCTGCGCAAGCCGAGGCAAACAGGGCCGCGCTGAGTGGGGGGAGGTCTCCTGGTCCTCACAGCACCGTGACCAGGAGTCCAGTCTGCACGACAGGGAAAAAACGTGCTGCAGGAAGGGAACCTGACCCATAGCAAGCACCCCTCGTGGACCGGCCTTCTGCAAGCGTTAGTTTGTTAAATCCTTCCCACCGTCCTAGGAGGTGCACGTGAGGGAGTTGCCCCCTGGCTGGGGAGGTTGACCCAGGATGAGCGGCAGGGCTGCCCGGCTCCGAAAGCTGCCCGCTTTCCTATGTTGCCAGAGGTTCTCTGAAATTCCCCGGAGGTCTGTGCGCAATGCCGCGGGAGATCCAGCGGGGGCCTCCAGAAGGGATAGCAGCAGAGCTCTATCCAGAGAGACGCCCAGAAGGAGGACGGTCAGCATCCCTTATGCACTGCACTGTGAGCCCGGGTTTAACATAGTTCATGTCTCAAAGGATCCGTGCCATGGTGCTTCAGTGAAAGCAAGCTTGTGAAAATGCCAGTACGGTGCCTAGTTGGTCCCTGGTCAGTCCTGCAAGGGTGCAGTCTCATAGAATGATCCGGTATGCCCAGGAAAAACTGGGAGGTTGGTACAGCAGGCGGGCGGTGAGCCCTGGGTTCGGGAAGGGAAGTACAGGGGTGGTGGCATATTAAGCCTAGGAAGGCAGTGTCGGTGTCCGGTCATAACGGACCTTGAAAACCCACTGGATTCGTGCAGAGTTTTGGTTTGATTTGTTCTTGTGGAGAAACACGATGAGATTTGCTTTGGAGGATGATGGTAGCAATAAGGAGGGTTGGAAGAGTCACCCTAAACAATTTGTGTTGCTTAAAGACATAAAGAGGCAAGGTGGTTGTCACCATTCCTCAGTCCCCGGAACGACACCTGTAATAATGACAAGAACACCTGGAGTTACTGTAGACATCTGGCTTCCAGAATATGATTGTACTTACCCTCCCTTTTAATCTTTAAACCGTCCCTTTGAGATCAGGAGGACACGGGGATTTTTCTCAGTTACGCACCACTGTGAGCTTGGCTAAGTTATCCAAGGTTGATTACGGGCTCGGCAGTGGAATCCAATCCTCAGCTCTGCCTCCTCACCCCAGGCTTCCCACCACTTCCCCTCACCAGCACATTCTGTCTGAGGCTGGCCTTCCTACTCTCCAGGGCACTGTGGTGGTGATGATAATGTTGATAATAACGATCGTGGTAACACCTAACACTTACAGAGCATTTCCTTACTATGTGCCAGGAACTTGCTGCTGGTTTTGCATTATTTTGTGTAATTATTATCTCTTCTTTACAACTAAGAAAATCAAAATGTAATGTGATAACTTTCCCAAGGACGCATAACGATGTAGTCAGATGGGATCACACCCTTCCTGGGTCTCAGGTGAGGCACTTCCCAGTGAGGTATTGTCTGTAATTTCACGTGGTCCTCTCTGGAGCCCTGGGGACAGGTGGAGGGGGGGGCGTGGGTGTCAGGACCTCAGGGGCCTGACCTTGCTTCAATCAGAGTACTTTGATTTTTATTTATTTCAGATAGGCCTTACTCAAAAGAATTTATTTAGAGAAAGTATTCTACAAATAGACTTAAAAACTAGGTATTTTTTTAGAGCAGTTAAAAAAGAAGATAGATTGGTAGATAAATAGCAGGCTGGCTAGATGGGATAAATATGTAAGAAAGCAAGTAATGTGATGTAATGATGGGATATTGGTGTTGGGTATTTGTGTGTTCGATGTAAAATTCCTTCCACTCTTCTGCTTTTGAAAATTTTCGTAATAAAATACTGGGGGAGGAACTGAGTAGAAAATTTATAAAGGTTCTTCTAGATTTTTAAAAAATGAGGGGCATCTGGGTGGCTCAGTCAGTTGAGCATCCGATTTCGGCTCAGGTCATGATCTCATGGTTCTTGAGTGGCGAGCCCCGCATGGGAACAGCTCGGAACCTGGAGCCTGCTTCAGATTCTGTGTCTCCCTCTCTCTTTGCTCCTCCCCCATGTTCTCTCTCTCTCTCTCTCTCTCTCTCTCTCTCTCTCAAAAATAAACACATTAAAAAACAAAAAAATAAATTTAAAAATGCAATTTCTTATGCTCCACTCTGTGTAATGTGTCGGTGTACAATCACAGGTACAGACCTTCTAGTCATTGGTGGATTATGCCGTGCCATTAAAAAAAAAAAAAAAAAAAAAAAATCTGCCGAGGAAAGCAAAATCGGTCATCAGTCACTTTCTTCTCAAGCTACCCACTCCCAAATCTGGAATTCACAAGTTGGGTTGGTGTCAGGCACCCCACTGGAGAGCTTGTACGCCTATAGTCCTCCAAATGAAAGATGGGTTTAGAGGCAAACGTCTCCCGTTTCAGGGCAGTGAGTTGTTTTGGATCTGTCTCTGGCAGAGGTTTCGTGGAGCTCTCCAGCCCGAATAAAGGCACAGTGTTCCTATTCACTCACTTTGGCGGAGGCTTGAGGGGAAGGGAGAGAGAGAGAGAGAGACACTCAACCAGGAAGATCTAGAAGTCCGTAGAAAACTCCAGCAGAGGACAAAGTCTTTAGTCCTTGGCGGCCTGGGGTATTTCCCGGGTCGTAGCCCTGGGTTACCTGCGGTCTTCCCATGGAAACCCTCCCTTTCCACAAGGAGTCTCGTGCCCCCTTGCTAGGGCATTAGAGCACGTGTTGTAATGCACAATGAGTGGCCTTTGTCCAGCCTGTTATTAGAATAACCTTGTCAGCACTTTCCAGGGAGTTTATCAAGGAGTTTTGCCAGACTATGATAAAGCAGCACATTGAGCAGCCTCTGATGGCTGATAAGCCTGGGAGTGCCAGTTAATTGACAAGAACTGCACTTGTCAATCTTTGGAGGCCATGGAAGTGGACCTCTTGTCTTTTCGGTCCTTCCCCACGCCTTTGTCCACTGCCCTTTGGTAGATTCCTTACGGCCTTGCATCCACATCAGGCACAGCTCCCACCTTTGTTCTTGTGTGTTTACTGAGTAATTAATCTCGTTGTGCTACTATGGAGGTAGTCTATTAAAACACTCCGGCAAGACACCATGGAGAGGGAGGAAGGGGGATGAAGACCGGCAGAGGGAGGGAGGGAGTGGTTTGCTCTGTTTAATTGGTTCTTTCACCTCATGGTAGTTTGTCAATTAAGGAGATACTTAGAGAAAGTGAAATTAATCCATATGGGTCAAAAGCGGCTATTAATTTTTAATCAAAACAAAATGTTCAACAAATTTGTAGCTCTGTTCAGTATAAATGCAAGCATGCCACCAGCCTCTTCCTGAAGGATTTGGGAGCAGGCCGCAGGAAGAGGGGGCCTTTTAATTTAGAAAAGATGAGCCTGCTCCTCCTCCCCCCTGCCTCCCCTAAGTAGGCACCTCCGTCTTGTTAACTCGGCGTCTATTGTATTTCCTGACACAGAGCAGATACCACAAGGACGTTGCTCTCCTGAAACTCTTCGAATCCCTATTATGTATATTGCTTTGGGGTGATTCAGATAGGTTTTGGGCATAATGTCTGTTCTCCAGCAGCTTCCAGTCTGACGGAGGAAACAGAGGAGGTATTTGTGAACCCGTTTCTGAGTCGTTCAGAACAACGCATGATCGAGTGCTACAGTGTGTGATACGCTATGAAACAGCATTTGCCACTATGTGTCAAACGCTTACAAGCGATTCGCGTAGATCACTGATCTAGATGAATCTTGACAACAACATGGCGAAGTCGGCCTCATTTTTATTGTCCCCATTTGAAAGGTGGTCACTGAGGCACAGAACATTTAGGGAGCTGGCCCAGCGTCTCACAGCTAGTACAGCTAGCTGGCTAGGGGCTTGCCTTACCCAATATCGTCAGAGGCAGCAGTGGTGAAGGCTCCCAGGTGAGGTTTAAAGGGTGGGTTGGTTTTGAAAAGGTGCCGGGGGAAAATATTCCAGGCAGGAGGAATGGTGATTGGCACAGTTTTGGGGAAAAGGAGTGAGCTTCCAGTGACTGGGATTGGCCAGGTTAGGTGGGGCTGAATGAATGCCCTTTTAGGATCTTGAATGCCAAGATGAGGAATTTTTATTTAGATCATTCTGGAATTTCTTTATGGTCTATAGATTGTTTCCCAGGGTAGGAGGTCCCATCCCGCATTTCCATGCTAGGGCAGCGAGTGTGCCCTTTTCATTGTCCCTCTTATCTCCTCTGCCCCCTTCCATCCAGATCTAGCATTTCTTCTCATTTATGACATTCTTAGCTCCTTCTGCTTCCCATTTTAAAAAAGAGAAAGAAAAGAACAAAAATTAAGAAGGTGACCCCCCCCATCTTACTTCTACCGACTTTGAGAGATTGAATGAAGCTTCCTTCAACCACTTCCTTGTCCTCAGCCCTAGTTAGGTCCTTGGACTCTAAGAGGAAGAAACTACAGGTGGATTCCCCTTCAGGGAATGTTCTTCGTCCCTGCCTGCCGAGGAGAAAGCAGACTGTGGGACAGTTCTATTCCTTGACACTTATAGTGACATGATTTGAGGGATCAGGAAGGACTGTGTCCCCAGGCCACCTCCTCAGGCTGCTGACAACTGCCTGAATCTTGTCAGTAGGGCACAAAACCTCTCACTTCCCAGTGAACCCTCAGGCTGCAAGTGCAGAGAACCTGGGACAGGTAACGGTGCACGAAATTCCTTTACATTGACGGGAGGAAGTCAGAGACCCGTTGCGAGAGGTGCAGCCCCTGGATATTTTCTTCTTTGCTCCCTAGGTAGGTGCCTTACAGCGTGGCCTCTTTGAGTCACTGGGCTGATGACAGTTGGTGGCCATCTGCTGGGAAATGCCAGTGGATTGTGCCCCGGCAACAAAGGAGGTAACGGGAATATCAAAGAGAAGACTTACGTGAAAGGAATATTCAGCCCCCATATTCTGCAGCAAGTCTAGAAGGTGCTGCACTGACCAAGGAAGTGACCAGAAACACCTCGAAGGCCGTGCCCAGAAATACAAAGCTGAGAGGGGGCCCGAGCAAGTGCACCATTCTTCCTCTGGGAGGCCAGCCATAGCCTTCCGCATAGCCCGGTGCAGGCGGGCGAGAGAAGGAAGCTGAGGAAGGCTGCTTGCTGCAGGAGATCTGCTGGCGGGAGGGACAGACTGAAGCAGGGAGCAGAAACCAGGGAAGCACAGTCAAGACCTAAAGTCTTAGGAGGTAGAAAGAAAGAGGTAGATGGGACCGGTGGTATTCTCCTCACGTCTGCTGGACCTAGAAGGGTGGAGAGAACAGAGGTAGCTAACTCTGTGGTTGGTGATAAAAAACAGAATTTTTCTTTACTGGCACTGGTGTTAGACTCGCAACAGCAATGAAGCACCTCTGGTAGGTGTAGGAAAGTGGGGCTCCTCAGAGGGATAGTCACCTGGACAAGAGGCCCCTGATATCGAGGGGGAAGAGTCACTCCTTGATGAACCACAGACCAAGCTACTATGGAAGAAATTGTTGTATCGGGAAGGAGGGTGTTTTGGGGGCCTAGTGATTATTATAAGACAATAATGTTAATTATGTAGTGATTATAACCTTCCTTATCAACCTATAAATGCTCAGAACGTTGTCATAGTGAAATTCAGCATCTTCCATGTGAAAAGTAGCTTAGCCAGTCACGTCTGCCACGCGTGCATTCATTTGTTCTCTCCCCTGACATATATTGATCAAAACCTACTGTGTGCTAGGTCATAAAGTAGCCTCTGCAGACACAGCAACAAACAAAATGGACGTGTTCCCTGTCCTGAAAATTTAGTGTGAAATACAGCCTTTAAAATCTCAAGTTTTTTGCGTTAAGATTTTCTCTGTGGACAAACACATGATTCATGTTATAGCTATGCCACGCACCTATGATGAGGGTGGTGTGTGTGTGTCTGTGTGTGTGTATGTACAGTTAGGATCTTGAAGAGACCAATTGGAAGTCACTGCAGCGCTTAAAGCAGGGACAGACATGGTCCGATGTATCCTTAGAGAGCTGACCCTAGCTGCTGGGTCGAGGATGGACCGCGAGAAGCCAGAGCCGATGACAGCAGTCAGGAGACTTAGTATGTCCGGGTGAGAGACGGTGGCTCAGGATAAGCCGCTGTGGGGGTTGAGTTCACTTTGAGACCAAATAAGCAAGATTTGGCAACTGATGGGGGAGAACGTGAAGCCATTATCCCCTTCCTCGGTTGGTCGTGGAACTAAAGAAGATCCTGTTAGCTTCACTGTACAGACAAGGGGATGGAGACAGTACGTGATTGGGAGGAAGGTCTCATGGTCCCACAGCCTCTGACGTCTCTGCTGGGCCGTGCAGGAAAGCGGGGTGTGCAGAGGGTGCTCACCGGGAAGCTGTGCACTTGAAAAGTGCCTTCCACTTGCCAGGACCTCTTCTAAAGCCATACACACAGTCTTATGCTCCAAACTGTGTGTTCTTTTCTTAAAAAGCACCCCCCCCCCATAAGCATTTAAGCCTCAGAAGGCACAACAACCTTATTTTCCTCCAGCTGAGTGAGCGCGACTTCGTTGGATAGCACTGAGACTTGACGCGATGAAACCCAGGATGGAAATCAGGCCTTTTGGGAGAGCGTGTTGAATTTAGGTGGGGATCATTTGGGAGAGAAACAGATGCCCTGTTGGAGGCATACATTTAGCATGTACGTCATACTTTATTTCTTGAATACTTCCTTTGTGTCAGGCACTATGTTTTGTTTTATTTTTTGCTGTTATCTGACTTAATCTTAACTTTGTGAGGTGTGTGCTTTCATTATCTCCATTTTGTATGTGAGGAAACTGGGCCCTAGTGAGAATAAGTAGATGATGAAATTATCATTCTACGTAGGTGAGCTGGACTGGCATCTAACAGGCCTGACTCTGAAGTTGAGGCTGTCTCGAACCCCACAGCTCGAGGGACTGTTGTCCAAAGCCTAATCCTCTGATGGGTTCTTGACTTACATCATCAGAACTTCATCTCCCAGAACGTAGAGGATGCAAGGTCTTAATTCTACCCTACTCCTCCAAAAAAGAATTTCTTGGTGAATTATTGACAGAAGAAAGTAATCTTTCTATCTTCAGATAAAAAGACTGAAACCACATCTGACATATGCCAGAGATGACAGCAAGATTCAGAGACTTGAGGGGTGTCAGATGTTCTCTGAGGGAGAGGAGAAGCCACTGGAAGGTGCTCACCATGCGAGTGATATGATCTGATTCGTGTTTTTAAAGAATCATTCTGGAGAACACCATAGGGTAGTGTAACGGGCTGGCTTGAGACCTGTGTGTATGGCTTAGCAATAGCAGATGCAGAAATGACCTAGAAATTTTCGTGAAGACTTGCCATAATCATGCACTTGCTTGGGGGAAAAGCTAACAATATTAAATGTTGTATTGTATTTAAAATGACCAATAGGGAATTTTTTTATTGCCATGTCCCCCCACCCCCAACCCTGCCTCGATCTCTGAAATCTCTTTGGGTAAGGACCTAATGGTCAGCAGAGAACTTCCCCTAAGACCCCTATCTCTTGCTCATCTGGCCATTACCAGCCCCACCTAGCAGTCTCTAGACTGTAAACCATCCAGCAAAGAATGAGGAACAGCAGAGAACCAACTGCAACACTGGACCATCCAGACTCCGCTGTTAAAACTCAAAACCCAGGAGACATAGCAGAACGAAGTAGGAACATTCAACGTGAAGAGTCTCGTTGAAGGTCTGCTCTGATGGAGGAGGTTAATTTGGGCCATAGTGGTTGGTGCTGCCATAGATTTCTATTCCGTGTATGAAATACTTCTTACAGTCGACACTGTCTAAACACAGGTTGTGCAACGCATGACTGGAGGTGGGTAAACAGACTGGACAAGCTTTAAATATAATTATGTAGAGACTTAAGTCGTTAAGCAGACATAATGCAGCATCTGAAAATAGGAAAGAGGGTAGGAGTGAAGAGAATCATGAGGATAGAAAGGGCAAAGAAAGAGAAGCCTGCAGGTTATGAATATGGTGTTTACCTCTAATCCCAAAGGGAACAGCCACGTTGGGTTGGGTTCCCCGTTCCCCATTTCTCTTGCCCTCCAGCCAAACCAGCAACAAACAGCATTGTATAGTAGTCTGTGTCAGAAATAAAAACCATGGGGATCTGACCCCCAGCAGTGTGTTTTCAGCCTGTGAATTTCCTGGCTATCTTTACAGGGGATCATTCTTGGGGAAGGGCAGGCTGGAAATAATATAAGGAGATCAAGAAGGAAGTCAAGCAAGTGACACCTTTAAACAGGCGAAGCGAGGCGGGCTCTTCCCCCACGGGACAGTTAGAGTTATGCAGAGCTGTAATTAACCCAGCAGCCCCCTGGATGTGTCTATTTCACTGCACAAAGGCTGTTGAAAGAAGGATTCTTGAAGAAAGAGGTTCCAATTCAAATGGTATTTGAGTAAGTCCCTTGTTGGATATACTATTTCTAGAGTTTATGGCTATAATCAACAAAACATGGCCATTCTTTCGTGCCGGCTTTTCTTATGACTTTCCTAGTCCCGTTCTTTTAAAAGAAAAAGAAAAAAAAAGGCATCCAGAATTGGCCGTGGGTCCGATGGGGAGAAGGGGAGGGAGAGATGTGGCTGGAATCAAATGAAGGACTTTGGTTTCCTTCTCAGAGGATCTCGCAAACGTGAAAGGAGCAGGTGTGTTATTCCTTCGTTCCCTGAGACTGAGATATATCGGAAAGTTGTCAGTTTTGTATACAAATACTGCACAATTGCTGTATTAGCCTCCTTAACCCCAGTCCGTTATTTTTTTTTTTGAACAAGCATTTTTTGCACGCCCACCCTATGCCAGGCACTATCATAAGCAGTAGAGATGGGAGTATTTCTCCCATGCCTTCATAGAGCTCATAGTGGAGACAGACAAAAACATTTAAATACATGGACTAATTCTACCATGATGTGCTAAATAGAGAAAAACTAGCAGGGAGGGAAGCAGAGTAAGAAGAGATGCGATGTTAGATATGGTCAAGGAAAGCCTCGCCGAGGTGACGTTTCAGCAAGGATCTGAAGGAAATGGGACAAGGACTTACGTTCGGTGGGGGTGAGGGGGCACTCTTCCAGACAGACTGCACAGGACATGCGAGGCCCTGAGGTAGGAGCACACGTAGTGTGGTTGAGGAATAGGCAGAGGCCAGTGGGGTTGCAGTGGGGGGGGGAGGGCAGGGGTTCTCGCCTCAGCTAAGGCTGCTTCCCATTGCCCTGAAAAAAGCTCCTGAATATTCACTCATTCATCTGGGCCAGGACACAGTGGTCTGGGTTCTAGAACAATGAACCTTAATATCAGCCCTTTACTCCTACACCCACTGAGTGTTGGTCATTCAAAATGGCTCCCATTCGACTTGGAACTGTAGAAAACAGAATGAAACTGTCATCGGGCCACTCTGTGCCCTTGGATGGTCCCAGAGTCCTGTGCCAAAGAATTTCTGCAGCGTGCTACGTGACACCCTCGTCACATTCCTCAGAGCACACCGACGGGCCACGTGGTTGTGATCTATAGGGGAGAACCCCAGATCAGAATGCCTAGCCATATCTAATTTATACGTCCGTAAGCAAGTTGGTTGGGTTTGGTTGGGCTTTTTTGTTTTTCTTCTTTAGTTTTTTGTTGTGATTCTTTGGCTTGGTTTTGGTTTTGTTTCTGGAAGTACCTATATAACTGCAAAACACAGAGCGGTATTATAGAGGCGCTGTCTCCTGCTGTGAGGCTCACCCAGGTGCTGGTAACTGGTGAACGTGCAGAGTCAGAATGTTTGTACAGGTAACCGATCGTGGACATCTTCTCTGTATGCACGTGTACGAAAACATTCTTGAAAATAATTACCAACCGCTAAAGATGCATCAGCTAACAAATGGGGATGAGAAGGCGAGAACCACAATGCAGAGAGCTTTGTTTAAGACGATTAGGGAATCTCGCCATCCGGAATCAAGATTTCGACACACTGGTCTGCATTTTTAGGGCTATATAAGTGTAAGTAGAAACAGGCATATTTGGAGAAAAGCATTAGTTTCTGAGGTCTGGCCGGCTCCTGTTCTTACCTCTCTGTCATCTCTGATTGGATTAGACGTCACCGAAAGTGCCTCGGATCCCTGTTCCATGTCAGGTTTAACCCCTCCAGTTGAATACCACCCTTGTGGGGTTGGGTGGAGAGAAATTAAATTTCTCTCACCAGAGCTGTGGCACTGAATCAGGTATCGAGGGGGCTACATCAGTAAACTTCGTTGGTTACAAGATGTATGTCCTTCCCGAGGCTCTGTAGCTGCTAAGTTGGCTCTTTGCGACCACAGTCTGATCTTTCATTTTACTGTAATGCAGTTAGACAACCTAGTTATTCAGGCATAGACTTCTCTGGTTTTCATTATCCCTGAATAACATTTGATGCCGAAATAGGGGAAGATGGGAAGGAGGGGGAAGGGAGCCGAGCGTTTTTCACAGCTTGTGTGAAACGCTTAATATTTGAAAGTCTTTAAAATATACTGTACACATACATTCCAATTTTATAAGACTAACATAACATGTTCAAAAGTTTTATGAATTTCAGCGTGTAATCAGAGTCAACGCCAGCCTGTTTTAAATAAGCCCTAATGGCCTGGCAGCAGACCTGCATAGTTAGCAAATCCCTCCTCTGTTTATGAGCAGGCATTCCCCACCAGGTCACTGCGAAATACTCGTTCTGTCACTTTCCGTGGACTCTCTAAGTCAGCCCGTGTGCCGGTTGCAGCATGATTCTTGTTTTAAGAGCCAGGAACCGAGGGCATGATGATGAGGTGATATTTTGTTTTGATTTTAATCAAATGGCATGGAGCTGAGTTGCCGAAGAATACGCCCAGGCCTCTCATATCCTGTTGGGGAGGCTTGGCTCCGTAAATGCCTTCCATAAGCGTAGGGCCACGTAGATGCAGGCTCACCCTTTCCTCCGTGGGGCCTGGAGAGTTCTCAGAGCCCAGAGGGTGCATTTCTCACTTCCTCAGGGCAGAAGGCCCTCACGCGGTGCTTTTTAGGTAAGGATCCCCTTTCAGTAAAAGAGCCTAAAACCTGCTGGGGTAAACCCGACTCTAGCCCATCGAGTGTCCTCTGTATTAGGTATCGGGCACCATCAAATCTCTCAAAGGTGAGGGGGGTGTGTGGGACCAGAGCCCACATTTCAAGGAAATCTGCCAGCTCCCTTGATAAAACCATAGCTGCTCCTCCAGGCTCGGGAAAGGGAGGAAGGCGTTGCAGGTGTTACAAAGCTGCTGGGCTTTGTCGTGCACACGCTGCTGGCTGTAGATTCACCTTGGCCTCAGTGATCCCGCAGGAATCACCTGCCACCTACCAAACTGGCTTCGAGAGATGCTCCCACTCCATTTGCACTCTGGCATCAAAAGCTGCTCTAATTATAAACAGTGCAGGAGAGAATAAGGCGAAGCGTTTAAACAAGACTGATCGAAAGGCCGCGGGCCAAAAAAGTATCACAGGGTAACATGTAATTAAGAAATCTGACGCCCAAGGTAATGTTTACCTACCCTCACTGGGGGGCCGATAGGACAGCCGCCCGGACCAGCGTTTTGTACCTCCAGTTATCACTTGTAAGCTCAGCCCCCCGGGGGGCTCTCAGCAGATCCTGACGCTCCAAAGGCAGACCCCAGAGTCTCCCAGAGACCAGCAGTTTTGGTCTCTTTGTTGTAGACCCTGCCCCAAAAACATTTCACTCAACATTCAGAGCCCACCACGCATCGGATACAAGTTTGGGTTCTATATGTCTTTATGGTACGAGCCTTCTTCCCTTTTGCGATTGGAGCATTGGAGTCTCACCACCCCTGGAGGGATATAAAACTCCCGTATACTTACCTCGTTTCTAACTCCTTTTCAGGAGAGGAGCAGTTCAGGGTGGGCATTCAAGTTCAAGCCCTTGTTCCCAATCTCTATTTGACAGCTTATAGTCACATTCCTTCTCCTCAGCCAGCGACATCCCCAGAGATGGCAGACACATGCAGGAAAACCCATTTAATTAGGACCCACTGTGGAGAACCAGGAAGCAGCTCTGAAGTACTTTATGGCAGAAGCCTTAGATCAGGAAACAGGATGTTTTCCTTTCCCTCGCTTTGGTCCTGCTCTGACTCCTTGGGGAGGTCTGGGGGCCCGTCTCCGTCTCCAGGGAAGTGGCACCTGCAGCCTTCCTCAAATCAGGTTGCCCCGGAGGGCAGCAGCATTTGTAGCGGCCTTTTGTTGGTTCTGTGTTTGGAGATGTTGAGTGGAGGGGCCAGCCCCCCGGAGTCCCTGCGCAGGGGCCTAACGCTGGATATTCGCCAGTCTGGTGTCCACATTCTGTCCGCCCCTTCACTGGAGAGCAAATCATCAGTCTTCTCTGAGACAGACAGACCTTACCTCCCTAATGTACAGAACCTCGCAGTTGCAGAGAGGGGAACCGAAGTGTTTTTGAGTGACACTGAATCCAGTCTTCACTCTCCTTCCCGCTCTACTCGGTCCTTCTCCCGGGAAGTGATCCCGAGGGGCAAGTGGTCTGCCCTTCTTGCTGGTGAGTCATAGCATTTTCTGCACACCTTTTTCCCTTTGTGATGTTGACCGGTTCTCTTTGTAGTCCGTGCTTCTCACGTTTGTGTTCCAAGCTCCATTTAAGGACGTAAATGCCTGGGCCCACATCTTCTACTTATTTTCTCCGCTGTGCTCAGTCATTTATAAACTTTTCTCCTTTTCCCCACAGTGCCTAAAATACAGCGGTGCTCAATTACTAACTTCCTTACTAAGTCCATTTGAAAAGAAATACGCTACCAGTCAATAAATTGCTGTGCTGGACATGTTGAGGAGCACAGCAAGTGCAAATGAGACCCCCTGCCCTCAAGAATTCATAGTCTAATGAGGAGTAAGGTGGATATGGCAAAGTTACATGGACAGTCAACTAACAGGAAGCGCATGGGTGGCTCAGTCTGTTAAGCATCTCTTGATTTCAGCTCAGGTTGTGATCTCAAGGTTCGTGAGATCAAGCCCTGTGTCAGGCTCTGTGCTGATAGCATGGAGCCTGCTTGGGACCCTCTCTCTCCCTCTCTCTCTGCCTCTCCCCTGCTCATGCTCTCTCTCTTTCTCTCTCTCTCTCTCTCTCTCTCTCTCTCTCTCTCTCTCTCTCTCTATCTGAATCAATAAATGAACATTAAAAAAAGAAAGAAAAGTCAACTAACAATACAGTTCCATGTGAGATCTGTGCCCAGAAAAGAAGAGGACTAGTGACGGTGACCGTGAGAATTTGCATGTTTTCACCCATCCCCCCAACTCTGTAAAGCGGATGGCATTGGGCATTCGTAGACTTAGTTCCCTGCCCATGAAGTAAGGATGAGTGATTTGTCCGAGGCAGTCAGGGAGGGGCAGGGGGGGGCGGCGGTTTATGTGCCTGAGAATGAGACCCAAACTGTATCCCAGTGGCTCAGAGCCTGTCACTTCTGTCCCAGTGCTCTTCAGCCCCGTAGTACCAACCCCACAGATGTATCAAGGGAGGTGAATTGCATTGCTTACTGCCATTAAAGAGAGAAACAATCTTTTGAGCGGTGATGACACTTTGGTGTTTGAATTGGAAAGGAGTTAGTCGTCCAGAGACCATGCGTCTCCCGACACGTACGTGAATTAGAGGGATCACATGTGGGTAGTTTGTTGCAGTGCTATAAAAGCACGTGTACGTTTTCCTAAGGCACGCGCTGCCTGGACTGCTCCCACGAATTTAAAAAAAAATTTTTTTAATGTTTTATTTATTTTTGAGACAGAGAGAGACAGAGCATGAACAGGGGAGGGTCAGAACGAGAGGGAGACACAGAATCTGAAACAGGCTCCAGGCTCCGAGCCGTCAGCCCAGAGCCCGACGCGGGGCTCGAACTCACGGACCGCGAGATCGTGACCTGAGCCGAAGTCGGACGCTTCACCGACTGAGCCACCCAGGCGCCCCCTCCCACGAATTTTAAAGGGAAGGTGAGACTCCCATCTGATTTAGGTACTCACCTTCCTGAGATCAGAAGGCTGAGTAAAGACCCTCCAAGTTGCTCAGACTACAGTATATCCACCTGCATTCTCGTTAGCCATCTCTGTAAGTAATAGGCCTGGGCGGGCATTCTGTAGCCTTCAGCGAGTTAGTTAACTTCTCAGAGACCGTTTTCTCGTTGGTAAAATGAGCACAACGATGCCCATCTCAGAAAGTTGTCGCGAGGATTTACTGTGTTGGCGTAAACCACCAGATGCGTTAACCCAAGTACCTGGTCCTGCTCAATAAACTGTGGCGGTCGTGAGGATATCGTTCTGTCGCTTCCTGAGTCGTAGAACTTGAATTTACATTCAGAGCTGGAGACCCCAGAACTCTTCCCCAAAGGGGAGCAGTGAACTACGCTGAAACAGCCCCTCCCTTTTGGGGACGATGCCAAGCCTTGTCTGGGTTTCCTGTAAGTCCTAAAAGGTGTGCTATACGGATAAAATCTAGCCGCTTTGACCTGTGGAAATAAACTGCTGTCTAAGGTACGCCATTTTGGCCTCCTCGTACCGTTGGACAGTTCCAGGCTGGCCCCAGGCCTGACGAGATCCGTGGTGTCCTCTCCGTAGAAAACGGTCCTTTCTGATGAGTCAGTATTTACTCACCTCCTCCTCTCCCAGCCAGAATTTTCACTTCCCGACAGCAGGATCCTTGAGGGCTGGTAGCATAACCACTATTAAGCCTGCACAGATAAGCTCCCAAGATACCTGTCTTTTGGTGTAGAGGCAGGCATGCCAAATTTGCCAACCCATTCCCAGTGAAGGGAGAGATTGGACCCGTCGTGTGAAGAGGAAGGCACAAAGCTACTGAGAAGAGGTGCTTCCAGAAATCACTCTTCCAGCCTCCCTCAATTACCCGGGACGAAACTAACTTTGAGTGTCTTCTTCAAGGTTAAGCTCCCTGGGAGCTGAGGGAACCTGGCCAGGGGCTGTGAACTTTGCACAGAGGGCATCCTCAGAATCGCCCTCTGCTCAGTGGATCACTGCCCTCCCATTACTTGGCTGGCACGTACCTGATTTGGTTGACATTTCCATAATTAATTTATAGCAGCAATAACCCTGAGATGAGCCTATTTATAGGTTTGTGCAAGCTGGGTAAGAATATAGATTAAATCTTGGATCATTAACATACTTAAAGTACTTGGGAGAGTTTTGCGATGGCCAAACGGCGTGATTAAAAGGCCTCCCAACTCGATGTGCACCGGCAGCCCATGGGTTTATTTCCCTTCCCAAGCTCAGAAACAACAGAACAACAAAGAATAAGCATACACCCCTCCCAGCCACCAAAGATATGCTGGGTTATCATGGGGAGGAGCTCGGTCATATCGCCACTCTGCTTTTCCACTTTCCTCCAAACCTGCCCGTAGTTGGCGGTGATGGTCCGAGGGCCCAACGGCCCCTGCCGCGCAGCACGGGGGTCCCAGGGACTTGGCCCTGCCCCTTGGGGCAGCAGCAAGCGGGGCCCAAGCAGTCCTACGGGGAGAAGTGCTGTCACCGTGCACGGCAGTGGTTTGAGAGTGTGACAAAGGCAGCCTTTATCTGAAGGGATGTTATTAGGCCCTGGATGGCTCTACAGAACCAATCATCTTTCCTCCTCATCCTTTTTCGGTTTTCTTGTTCTGGTCGTTACCCTTTTGAAAAATAACATATATTGCTTTCATATCATAAGAGGAAGGTGTCTTCACTATCAGAAACAAAGATAAGTACAGAGAAGAAAGTAAAGAGCACACGTAATCCCACTGCCCAAAAAGAGGCAGCTTCTAGATGTCTCTGCGGTGCCTCCTCATATAGTCTTGGTTCTGGCGTCACGTTAGCAGAACCCCTGGCTGGACGGGGAGGCTTCCCACTCAGATGCTTTCATAGCAGACAGACGCGTTTCCTCGCAAGGGTGGCCTCATGGGCCCGGGGACAAGAATTCACTATCAACGGTCAATGACTTCGGTCAATGACTTCCGACTCCCTGCCTCACTGTCAGGAGCCTGAAGCCATTCCCCTCTCCCTGTCTTTTCTTTTTTAATTTACTCAACCCACCCAGCCCTATTTATCCTTCCCTCACCTGGGCAGGCCCCTGCGATAACGCCCTGTGCCCCCTTTCTTCCTCGCTGAGACCCTGTCCTCCGACACGGAGACAGATGTCTTGCTACCAAACGCGTTCCTTCCTTGTGGTGGTGGGTTTTTTGTTTTTGTTTTTGTTTTGTTTTGTTTACTTTTGTTCTAGTTGTTTTAAACTCTCAAACTGGCTACCAAACTCTTCAAATCAAAGTCAGTGTGGGTAAGATCGCAATACATGATGACACATATGCACGGATGGTTACGAATTTTAGTTGTTAATTTTTTAATGAATTTACAAACTTTGAGCTCCTTGAAAAGAAGAGCTTAGGTATTATGTCGCCAGACCCTTCCCACAGTACTTGGCATATTATAAATACTTGATTAATATTTATTGAATTAAGATGAAAATGAAAATGAAGAGAAAATTTAATTACCCAGTCTCCTTTTTTATCTGAGCAGTTAAGTGCAGACAAAAAGGAGGTCATATAAAAATGATGGAAAAATAGTATCTTAGAACAATTTTTATGGTATATCAGTGCATTTTTTTGTGCTAAGGTATCACTATTAACCCAAGTGAGGACCCTTTTTAATGATTTTTTAAAATCTTGACGATGCCCTTTTCACTTCTTTCCTAAATGAACATTAATATAAAGCCATAAAAATTCCCTTAGAGGGTTTTATGAATTACTGCACTGTAAGATTGGGAAAAGGCCATTTGCAGCCATTTGTTTTATGGAGCTTGATTCTGAAACCCAGCACCGCCCCTGACCCTTCAGGGGCGCACTCTGAGGCATGACGCTTTTCTTGAGGACGGCGAGCCCGGGCACCCCTCCCCAAACCACACCAGTAACATGTCCCACACAGGCCACTTCACCAAAGTCAACGGTGTCAACCACAGAGCCCCGCCCTGTGTGACTAGCCTAGACACGCTATGGGGAGGGAGGCAGAAGTTAATAATGATACATGGAATAACTTTTTGCCCATAATGTAGATTGATTTTCAGTTCACCAGCATAAGTCATTTTTGCCGTATGACCCTGGTCATTTAGTACTTGAAGAAATGATGCCAAAGACCAGACACCTGGTCTGGGGTGTGGGTTTTCAAACTCCTTTCACCTGCCGAACATGGATTGGAAGCCTAACGTATAAAATAGAGATGGGGGTTTGAGGGCCTGGAGTTCCCCTTCGCCATCACGCGGACCCTCGATCAGCTTGTCACAGCTCACTGTGGAAAACCCTGGGTCTAGAGACCAACATGATGAAGATGAAAGATAAGCACAGCGCAGAAAGAGATCACGAAGACGATAAAAATCTAACATCTCACTTGTTTCGAGGACTTCCTGTGCGCCGGGTACCGTGCTAAGCACTGACTTTCCTCTTAAAACCTGTCAGATTGTGATGTCTGAGGCAGAGTGTGGTGTCAGCTGCCCGAAAACACTTGAAAAGAATATTGGATTGTTTGCACACAGGCCATGGGCCAGATCATCTTGAAAGCTGTCTTTCTCACTACAGTTGTCTTTAGCCGCCATCGCTCTGTTGGAATGGGTCTCTCTCAAGCGAACTCAAGAAAAAACGAAGGAAACCGGTTACCGTTCAGCATGTTTGCACGCGTGTGTGTGTGTTATGTGCACGCATACAGAAGACCTTGATCCGACGTACTGAGTGACACCTACATTTAACACACGTACCTCAGCAGATGTACCATTTTAAGGCTCGTTCAGAGCTTTGAGGGGGATGTAGCTCAGAAGACAACGGTAAAATGAGGTACGTGCCTTTGCCAACGTAGGCGGCTGTATCTGCAGACATTTGTTTTGGCAGATCATAAAGTCGCAGGGCAGAGCAAATCCTGAAGTCTCACCCAGTGCCGGTGCTCTCTTGTCATTGTGGGCAAATGACCATCGCTCTGAAGCAACCCCAGAGAGGGGCCCGCTGCCGTCTTCTTGCCATCTTCATTCCGTGAACATCTTTGGGAGACGTGGGTCACCGGGACGCCAAGACGAGATGATTCTTTGGCCTGAGGGGTGCCTGGCCAGCCAAACAGCGAGCCAGTCGGTCCACAGCCCTATTCCATTCCAGAACCCCCGTCTGGTACGTCTGTGGAAGAGGAGCAAAGCAGGGAGTGCAGTAGAAGCTGCAGGAACGTGGTCTCGTTGGGAGACAAGAGAGACACGGGAAACCTGACGGACTCCAGAAAATGGTGGGAGGGAGCTAGGAGCTCAGAGCACATCGTTTCAAAGGAGAAGAGAAATGTTAGCAGCCTCAAGGCAGGTGGGATTTGAGTAGTTCCTTTGAAACAGGGAACAGTCACCGAGGGAAGGGAAGCTGCTGAGGAGAGACGGGGACAGGGCGCCGTGCACGCTGTTCTTGTTGGAACCACGCACGTATGTGGCTCTGGGAAGCGTGTTTAGGGAATTGAGAGGGACCATGCCGAAGAACATCATGGAAGGCCCAGTGGGGGCTGTGGCAAGCAGCAAATGCCTGCCTACAAAATTGGGAGCTTTTTAAATATTTTTGAGCAAGGAAAGGACACAGGGAAAACAGTTAATCTGGTTCAACCACCTTGCCATGTATAAAACCGCCGGCTCCTGATGGGTGTGCCGGATTGCAGATTGGCTTAGAAAGCGCAGTGTGAGGAGAAACCCAAAGGAACCAGAGCCTTTCTTCTGGAGCCCTAACCAAGGAAGACAGAAGTCAGTTTCGTCTGGCAGGCATTTTCAGATGTGACCAGACGCCACGTCACGTGTTCGTGGTGGAAGCCAACTTAACGACAGCGGCAGACTACACATACAGAGTTTCTTCTGCAGCACCCGGACTCTCTGAAAAAGCTGGTTGTGAAGTCAAGGGCTGGGGCCTGCCTGGTCGCACCTCCAAGCCTCCCCAGAGTCCACACATGCCCTCGGGGTCCAGTGCACACATCTCATGCTGGCCCATTGAACAGAGCTGGGCCTATCGCAGACCTCCAGATATTTAATTTGTAAACACTTAATAAAGCGCTGTCAGTAGGTCGGCTTGTCTTTTCTGTCGGCCACATCAAAATCAATACGTCCCTTGGGTGTTCTGCCGTGATTGTCTGGGCTGGGGAATCTAATAGGATTAAGTGTTTGGGGTCCTATCTGACGCCACAGTCCACAGTCCTAGTTAGATGAGGTTAAAGACTAGCTTGCCATTGTGAAGGCACGATTGCTTAGGGGTCTGAAAAATCATTAAAGCTTGTCCTCTTAAACGTTGATTGTTCCCTGGTGATTTATTGACAAAACACAAAAAAGTGCTCTATACTGCACTCTAATTATATGTATGAGGCCATAAGATCTCATGGGAAATTAAATAAAATTTACAGCTTGATGGTTTTATGCTCCTGGGAGACATACCTTCTTAATAAGATCTTATAGCTGGGAATATTTATGAGGTTAAAGTCCGTAGGCTTGAGCAAAGACCTAACCTTTCCATAGGAGGGGAGACGGGGGCGCGTTTTGATTTCTTTGAAGATAAATGATTGTAATGAAATTTCAGGGGTTTAGGAAGAAATGCTCCGTGAGACACATCAAGCATTCCTCCCCAAGACCTCTGGAGGACAAAGCTGTCAGGACTCAGGGGCTTACTTCAACCCTGTATCACCACCGCCTCCGGGGCATCCCTAAACTCACCGGGCTGTCTCATCAGATGAGCCCCCATCACAGTCTGAAAGGGAGGAGAAACCCAAGCTAAGCACAATTACATAAGAGGTCAAGGAAGGGAGAAGATTTAGGAGTGGGGGGCAGGAGAGAGACAGAGAGGGAGAGAATGTGCACGAGAATCACGCTGATGTTCTCCAACCCATAAAAAGCAGTTTTATGTATTCAAACAGCCCCTCCACAGTTACTGGCCAGTTTGGACATTTGCTGTTTTACTAAGTCACCTTCTCTTTGCATCAGGGGGCTGGGGTCCAGGCCCCTGATCCCACAGTGATTACATAGAGTGTTATTCTGGACAAAGAATCAGAACATTTCTGGGGGGGGGGGGGAGCCTCTGCAGATGGCATAAAGATGACAGTTTCTTGGTTCTGACGAATATGTTTTCAGAGGCGCACATTGTAAACCGGCCTGGTGATTTTTGTTACTCACATCCCAAAGTCTACGTGGATCCCGAATGAAGTTTTATGCTTTAAAATGGGTTGTTTCGACAAGAGCAATGGGTATCCTTTAGGCTACCTCCCATTTCTGTTTTTTTCCCTCGAGTAGTCCTGAAGTGACAGAAAGGAGGAAGGTAGACAGACAGATGGACAGGTAGATGGGGAAGTATATTTGCCTCTGGTTCTTAAGTGTAGAATTATGCTTTCATCTATTCAAGGAAGGATAATTATGCAGAACTCACAGTTAGGGGCATGTCACACGTGGTCTATTTTTCTGTGGGTCTTTTAATGAGTATTTTTATATATGAAGTTCTGCATGGCCTCTCCTTGGTGTGTGAGAGGGACAGTGACACAGGGCTGGGGATCAAGCTTACGAGGGGTCAGGGTAGATCGGTACACCATCCCTCTGGGGGCCCTGACTTGGAGATCTTTGCAGCCAGCCTTTCTCATCTAGGGCATTTTATGAGTGTGTTTCCCCGTGTGCTCTGATTTGTTTAGAAGAAGCAGAGCCCCCCCCCCCCAACCCCGCCCATTAGAGCCTCCTGCCTGTGCTCACGTGAACAGCAGAGGGCTGTTTAATTAAGATGAACTTATACAGAGCCTATCTGCGGAGGTGATGCGCACAGATTGAGGGCCTCATTACTCTCCCGATCACCCCTCTGGTTCCCTTCTCCAGAATAACCCGAAGTAAAAAGAAAAGAAAAGAGTATAAACTCTGATGCCCACACTTCTGTTAGCGTCCAGCTTCCTTTTCCCCCAGGTGGCGGTGGCTTTCGAAACTGGATGAAGAACATGGCTTGCTTAGCATGGAGTGGAGGAAGCAAGTTTGTTCTAAGCCTGGCCTGCTCTCTCCAGTTTGTCACTGTGTCCGTCCCTCTCCCTGGACCCAGTTTCCTCACCTGTAAAATGAAGAGCCAAGGCTACGTGATTTTAGGGTCCCTCTCAGCTCTAAAATATTATTTCATAGTTCTAAGATTTATGTAGGAGAACAGCATTGCACTCCATGCCTTGCTTTAGCCTTTTGAATGAAAGTGAGATGTCTCATCAGTGGAGGTACAGCCAGCTCAAGCCCCAGGTCTCAGATAAAAGGAGAAAAAAAGAAATACTTATTACAGATAGCTAAGTTCCCCTGATAAGCAGCAAGTGAGAAATCCCTGATTTAATTTAAATATGATATTTCTGTCTTGATTAATCTAAAGCATGTATATGATAATGTATCCTTTTTTTATTTAGTGGTCTGTCCTGAAGGGAAAGAAAGGCTTGGTTGTGGAGCAGAGGGGCAAAGGTTTGGGTATTTTTTAATAAAGATGAATATCCCCCAAAATGCTTGAATTATATGGAAGTAAGATTTGTTGCAAGTTGCAAATCAAAGCCTGAAATGTCACTTATCTCCTAATGATACTTCTACACAGATTATTAATTTCATTTTAGAAGCCCAATGAATGTTATATTTTATGACATTGATTAAACATCTTGCTGCCATCTACCCATCCATCCTTTTCATTTTCAAAAATCCATATCGGAATTTAACAAAAACAGCCCATAAATTTGTATTTTACAGCCTAGCAAAGTTGACTCATCCCCCACTCTGCCTGCAACCAGACCCATCCGGACGGAACTCTGGGCTTGGGCCGTTTTCCCTCTTCAGAGTCCAAAGGCAGCCTTTTCTCAACCGACCTCATGTGTTGTTACCAGAGGAGGACTGGGGATTTATTTGGAAGAGCATTTGTGGCTTCTGGAGCCGCAGAGCCACAAGGGGGGCTGTGGGGTGGCCAGGTTGGCCCCTGACTGGGAATCAGGGACTCCGCTCTCTTCCTGGTTCTCAGACAAGCCAGTTACCTCCCTTGCCTGCGTCCTGGGGATAATTACAGCCTCCCCGAGTTGGCTCACGGTGTCATTGTGGGGATGAATGAGATAATAGATGTGGAAACCCTTCCAGCCCTTCAGAGGGAAGCAGTGCAATAGGAGCTTTAAGAGCCAATAAAGAACAGAATGGGATGATAGGTTTTGGATCAACCTCAGGCATTTTAGGAAAGGTTTAGGAGGACCCTTCTGAAAGCGGGGAGAAAAGGCTTTTGCAAATAGGTCCAGCGTGTTATTATTTATTGTGCTTTCATCAATAGAAGTACCCGGTGCTTCCTCCAGACTCACACCTGTGTTTCCTCGAAACTGCCGTGGGCTTCTCGGCCGGAAGTGGCTCTGGTCAAGACCCCCTTTGTTCCCGCAGCTTCTTCCTCACAGCGGCACTTACAGCCGCTGTCATTTCTGTCCAGAGATGGTGCCGGCCCTTAGATCTCCACGTCAGGGCACAGCTGCACCCACCTCAGGGACGTATTCCGAGGAACCTGAGTCAACTCTGCCTGAAAGATTGCGGGCCAGCCCCCAGGGGCTGCCACACATCGAGGAAACAGCCCGTTGAGGCCAGGGGGGGCGGGGGGGGGCGCTCAGTGAGGATAAATTGTTTTGTAAGAATTGATAACATCAAGAAAAGAACCTCTTAAATCAGGAGCCAGCCCCTGTGCAGTGAACCTTACCAGAGATGTGCACGAGGCCTGGGTGGGGGTTGGCAGGCGGGGGTGACGAGGTCGGTGCCCCCGGAGGCCAGAGGGAGGTCAACGTGAGAAGGAGCAGGTCTCCCACGCCGCCGTCTGCCCAGGAAGCCCCGTGTTTCCGGCACAACAGGGGAGTAGCGGTGCTGGGACTCACATCCTGGCTCTCTCTGGGTCCTCAGGGAACTTACCGAACTTGGCTCGGCTTTGGTTTTCTCCTCGATACTAGCCCGTCACGTGGGGACTTGTGAAGGTTGAGTGAACTAATAGGAACGGATGGGACGTTCTTATCAGCACAGCACCAGGCCCCACAGTCAGTACCTAATAAATGTGACCTATTGTCGAGTGTTGGGATGGTAAGTATCTGCATCAAGGATTTTTCTTCTCGGTGGTGGTGGCGGTGGGTGTTTTGGCTTTGTGTTTGTTTCGTTGTTTCGCTATTTCCCCTTTCAAAAAAAATGTAGAGTGGCCTCACTTAAAAAACTGCAGCAGACAGTACCTGGTCTGGGCTCTGCAGCGCCTTTCATTGTGGGCCTGGTGACAGGCTGGTTTTAAGTGACAGAGCATCATTCAGCGAGGCTGGCTGTCGGTGACAGCCCCTCTCTGTCCGGGGAATGGAGGCGTGGGTACGAACGTTAGGGAGGGAAGACAGTAGCTGGTTCGCAAAGACTCCAGCCCGCTGTGAAATGTTCTCGAGTGCCATGTTGTGCCCCCTTTTGGGGGGCTCGTGTGTCTCCCATCCCCCTCCTTCCCTCCTCGCTCCTCGCCAGGCCCCCCTCCCGCCCCCCGCGGCCCTCCACGGTCTGCGCCAGCACTGGGGATGTTGCATAAAGGGAAAATATGGCATGTTTACAGAGAGAATCTTCAAGAAGTGTTAATTTAATATGCTAAAGTGTTCCCTTCAGCATTTTACCTTTCTTGTTGTTTTCACAAAACAGCCAAGACTAAATAATGAGCCCAGGGCTGTGCCCTTTGGTAGTGTGATAGCTCATTACCCACTAGCGGCCTCCATCTGCCCTCATGGCTGCATAGGGAGCCATTACGATTATGATGGAAATCTCAGAAGCCATTACCAAGATGCAACAGAGGGCCTACTGCAGACAGCCTAATGGACTAATTTGTAATTGGGAGAGGGAAATGAGTTAGCGAGCTGGGGCCGGTTTTGATGAGAGTGGAAGTGCGCATGCTAAATGTGATAAATGAATTGGAATGTGTGTTTGCGCAGTGGGCTCTACAAGGCTTTCCATCTCTCCTGGGGATTGGAGGCGTGCTGACAAGCCGCGAGGAGCGAAGAGGAAAAGGCTCAGGGGAGGCAAGCCAGATTCAAGGAGAGTAGCTAAGGATAAATCGGTGAGGAAAACTAATGGCAGTAAAATCCAAGGAAATGACTGCATCTGCCATGAAAGTAGTAATTAGGAAGCATTTGGTGTGCATGTCTTTAACCGTTAAAATAGGGCCGTGGAGGAGCCTTGGTGCTCGTTGCGGGGAACGGAAGGCCTGGGCGGTGATGTTCCGAGAGCGAAGCCCCGCGTACAGGGACCGTGCCCTGGGCCCTCGTGGTCTGCACGCACCCTGCTTGCTTGACACAGAGCTCGCACCCCAAGCACCCAAGAGCCCCCTCTCCCCAGGGCTGCTGCGGGTCCAGCAAGGGGAAGGCCCTGCAGGCCTGGAGGCAGCCGTTGTGCGAGGGAAGGGGCCCAGGCTACGAGTGCCAGACCGCCAGTGCACGGGGCCAGAAGGCTTCTTGTCCTAAAGGGCTGGGGAGTCCCTTCACGAGTGCCACGCCCTGCTCTCCATCTCCAAGCCGAGGAGCGCTGCGTGCAAGCTTAGCTCCTGGCGAGTGTGGGTCTGATTTCTGTAAACTGGCATTTCCTCTGTCAGCTGGCTCCCGTAGTGCCAGCGGCCCAGTCGAGAGAGCGTGGCCGGGTGTTCCTTCTCACACGCTGTGGCCTGTGGCCTGGTAGCTCCCCCCCGCCCCGCACCCTCCCCCCGACCCCCATCAGTTGGAGACTGTTTCTGGTGTTTTCTCTGCTGGTGTTCCTCCGTTCTGTTCCCCTGATCTCCGAGCCCTTGGTGTCCTTTCCCTAGGTCACACCTTTGCGTCCCAAAAGCTGCAGCTCCAGGCCTCGGTACGTCCCTTTCCCTCAGCAACCTGCTGTCCTCAGTGCTTTCCCTGGATCTCCCTTCTCCTCTTGGGGCAGCCTGATTTTGACCTCAGGGTCCTCCTCGCTCTGGATTCTTCCTGCTCCCAGACGTTGTCATCCGTTTGCCAAGAGGACCTTTCTGCCTCTCTAAAGAGCCTGAGGGGAGACATAGAGTCCTGCAGGGACCAAGGAAGCGCTGGAACTAGTTAACTGGGCCCCTGCCCAGGGCTGCTTCCCAAGGCGGGAGACCTAACTAGCTGACTCCTACCCTCAGTCCCACCTCTGTCCCAGGGGTTCCCTTTTGCCATAACATGCCCAGGTACGTAGAAAGAGTTCCCATTTTCCTCACCAACCACCAGAAGTTAAGATTTCTAATTAACTCCCTGGTGGGATGAGGACAGTCCTGTTCAGCCAAGTTCCACTGACAGCTGATTTGATTGATTACATGATTGATCTGTCCCACCTTCTTTGAAGATTAATTTGAAGAAATCGACGGAAAACACAGATACGTTGCGATCCACAACAACTCAATCTGGGAGAAACCAGTTAAGCAACATGAAGCTAAGAAACGCTACCAAATATCCCAAGTTAAAGAAAGTTATTGAGAACACACAGATGCAGGTCTGATCTTCCTAGCAGTCATGGGAAAGGGGCAACTGGATGAATGCCTTTGATTACTAGTGGCAGCACATTATTTCATCGGGAGAAACTGACTTCTTCCCGTCCAGCATCCACTGTTGAGTAGACCATCGTTTATGCCGTCAGTGCCACTTAAACCCAGAACCCCATTAGACAGTCCCATCGGTGTTAGATACAAGATTGAGATTCTCCGTACAGAGAACTGTTGCTTAGATATCCCTTCATTAAAGACCGCCAGTTTGTCAGACCCAGACTAAGCCCTAGAGACTATAGAATTCAGGTTCCTGCTGTGCCCAACCTCCCATTCGAGGGGGCAGATCTGTACTCGGGTAACTAGTTCAGTTGCAGAGACAGTAACCAAGGGTTTAGAAATCACACAAGAAGTCATCAACCCCTTTGACACATTCTCATTGAGTACATGATGTGAGGCAGGCCCTGAACTCCTCGTTGGAGACGCAGCATTAAATAAGTGGGCGTGGCCTCATAAAGCTTACATCTAATTCCAACCCCAGGGAAAGGAGGATTCTGGGTAGTGGTGGTGGTAGGGGAGTATTTGAGCTGATTTTGAAGCCGGGAGTTCATTAGAAACCAATAGCCATGAGATGCCAAGGAAGACCACAAATTTTTGGAAACTAAACAACATATTTCTAAATACAGGTCAAAGAGGAAGTCACAAGGAAAATTAGAAAATATTTTGAACTAAATGATAATAAAAATACTGCATCTTAAAATCCGTGCATCACTTCTAAAGTAGTACCCAGAGAGGAATTAATAGTTGTAAATGCTTATATCACATAGTAGAAAGGCCTAAAATCAATGATCTAGATTCATCATGAGAAGCTAGAGGAAGAAGACACACATCAAAGCATCCAAAATAAAAAGAAGGAAGGAAATTAAAAAGAAAATAGCAGAAATTATTGAAATAGAAAATAGGCAAGAGAGAAAAATTAAGACAAAAATTGGTTCTTTGAAGGGGCACCTGGCTGGCTCAGTCAGTAGAGAACGTGACTCTTGAGCTCAAGGGTGTGAGTTCGAACCCCATGTTGGGTATAGAGATTACTTAAAAATAAAATCTTTCTAAAAAATTCCTTCTTTGAAAAGATCAACAAAATTGAGGAACCCTCAGCTACCATGAACATGGAGGGGGTGGGAGGGGAAGCCCACAAATACCAATAGATCAAGAATGAAAAAAGATGTTATCAGTACAGATCTTACAGACCTTAAAAGGATAGTCAGGACAGGAGTTCAACAAGCAAAGGGGAAGAACATGAACTTTAGACCAATAGAATTCCTAGCTACACGTGGGTTTGGGGGGTGTCGGGAGAGGCACTCAAGAATAGTAAACAAAAAGGGCCTAATAGATTACTTGCAGCCAGCTACTAACCAGAATTGGTTATACTGTCTACAGTGACGCAGGGCCCAAGTTCACTGCCCAGCGTACCATGCTTTATACCAGCACAGTCCCCAATGCATGACTTGTAGATGCCAAAACTAAGGGCAGGTCACCACAGGAGCCATAATGCCCTACTTTCAGGGCACCTGCATTTCCTGGACCTCGGCCAGTAAAGTAACAGTAACCGGTCTGTACCTGCAGCACCCAGAATATGACCGTTACTTCTCCCGTCCCAGCCTTCGGGCTCATGCTCAGTGCAGCTGATTTCAGCACTGATTTCAGAACTGATCATGAGACCGTCCTTGCCGTATGTCATATACTTCTGAAGACAGAGCTGTTTTTCCAGATGAGCCTGAATGTTGACCCCAGAAGATGCTATTCAGAGCCTGGCTGCTCACTGCAGATTCCGAGTCAAGGAGCCCACCGTGGCCTCTTCTTAGGGCAAACTCTCAGAGACTAAGGGTGGTGGTGTGGACGCACCTTCGTCCACTAGCCACAGCCCTGGCACCTGTCAGCCCTGAGAATGTAGACAGGGTCCAACATCTGACTGTCCCCCCACTGCTCAGCCTTTTACTGAGCGGGAGGTCCTGGCTGGTTTTGTTGCTCTCGGTGGACGGTGCTTCCTTGCTGTCTCTTCCTCCTCTCCCTGTACCCATCTGGGAATCAGTATTTCACAGTCACCAAGTGCATGGAGCCAGACTCCGTGATCCTGGGCACATTAACCCTTTCTCCGCACCCCTCAGCTTGCCACCTATCAAATGAGCAACCCGAGCGTGCCTGTCCCATAGGGTTGTGTTGAGAGTTCAAATATGCTTAAAAAGTGCTTGAAAGGGGATCAGAATGAGTCCTGACACCCAGTGAGCGCTGGAAGTACTTCCAAACCACAGGCTTGGTTGGGAGACCCTTTTGGCCTCCTGCAACCCTCGTATTCCTCAGGGTGATTCCCCTGCCCCTCCCTGTGTAGACACAGGCACCCTGGGTCAAACGGCAGCAGTCAGGTCAGGAGTCCCTGCCCGGCTAAGGCTGTTGGGCGCTGGCCCTCAGTTGACACACGGGGTCCTCCAAGCTTCTGAGACCGTCTACTTAAAGAATTGGAAGCTTTCATCTTCCCTAAAATGGTCTTTGAGCTGATCCCGCCACCTTGCTCAGCCGGGACCGGTTGCTCACGTTATGACATCGGTGCCGGCAAGAGAGGGCAGAAAAAGTGAGCCAAGGATGGGGCAGAGGAGGGCAGAACAGGGGCCCTCATGTGGGGAATTTAATTTAGTCAGGTGAGAGTAACAGCAGGCACTTGTGTTTTACATCACTTTTTCAGAACATCCTTACAGGTGCTTTGTGCTTTCAGCCGGACTCCCCACTGGGGGCCACTTGAGGAAAGTCACTGTGAACTACTCTCTGAGCAAACCTTAGGACTCCCTCTCAGCAGGAGGACAGGCCTTGGCTTGTAGCAAGACCAACGCAGAGCACTCTGGAACCCACTTAACATGGCATGTGAAACTCTGCGAGGGAAGAGGAATGTCCTGGAAGTTTAGCCCTCTGTGGGGCGTTTCTGAGACATGTTGTTCTCTCATGCCGGATTTAATGAATAAATTATAATAACTTTTGCATTTTTATCCATGTTGTGCGTGTTTATCTGCCCTCCCCACGTAATTTTCCCTCTCCCAGTTTTACACGCTATATTTCTTTCCGTGCTACTGAATATATATTTTCTCAAAGCTCGTTCTTCCTGATTGCTCATAAAGATGCACAGCTCCTTGTTCTCCGTGTATAAGTACATCTACTCAGAGCCAGGAACCGTGTATGGAAGACGGCACGCTGCTACTACCAAGGGGAGGTTACCCTTTTAGGAGCTGAGAAAAGGTGAAAATGGCACATGACCGTTGGTGGTACACGAAGGAGTAGATGTGATGTCTTCCTGCACATCTGTCCCTAGCGCAAGAATAGAGGCTTGCATAGCGCAGCACTTAAGCGCGTTTACGGAACACGTGTATCAGCGAGTGGATGGGGGGCCACTGGCTGGATGGCCAGGTAGATGGGTGGATAGCTGATGCTGAAGCATCGAAGTCGAATCTCTTTTGGCTCGTTGTGTGAGAGAGCCGTCTTCTCAATTCACTCCTCTGGATTCCATTCCAGTGTTTTCCCTCAGGTTTATTCTGCTCAGTTCCCAGGATTTCTTTATGTTCTTAGTGGGAAAAGGTTACTTCTATAATTTGGTAAGGAGCGTACCTCCTTTTTCCCCCACAGTGCCCAGTCAGCGTAAATATGATCGAGAGATCAGAGGTCTCATACACCATCTCCAGTCTTCTCCTATTTCTACTCGTTTATTAAATAACCTTCCTTGGAAGCTCTGCTAATTCTTTTGAAAGAGGATACTTATTTCCTGTTGTATTGTAATTTACTAAGCACGGGCGTGCCTGGGTGACTCCGTCCGTGAAGTGTCCAACTCTTGATCTCGGCTCAGGTCATGATCTCACGGTTTTTGAGATCGAGCCCTGTGTCAGACTCTGTGCTGACAGCGTGGAGCCTGCTTGGGATTCTCTCTTTCTCCCTGTCTCTGCCCCTCTCCCACTCACGCTCTCTCAAAATAAATATACTTTCCAAATAATAATACTATACTAGGCACTGTTATTACTAGGGTGTTTTTAGGGGCAGGGAACAATATTTAGAACTGAGATGCAGTTGTAGGCAATTAAAATAAAATCCACTGACGGGGGCGGGGGTGGGGGGTGGGTGGGAAGGTAAGGTGATAAGGCAGGAGGAGAAATAATTTCTGCCAAAAACATCAACCGTGAAAATAGTAAGGATTTACGTGCAGCAAGTTCTGAGGTTAAAATTTGAAATAAACAAGTCAAAAGGATGGTATGATTTGAAATCAGCTTGGTCTTTGAACGAGGCATTCAAGACTCAGAATAAAATGAGCCACTTCACTGCAGAACTGATCTTTGCAACCAGCCTCTCATTTCTACCAGGAGCACTTTGAGAATCAAAGGAAGTCCTTGCTAAGGAGCTTGGCCTCTTAAACCATGAGTGGTTTTCAAGAAACAAATACCAAATTGGGAAATCTTGTTAATCTTCCCTTTCAGAGTCTAGGTTTGGATTTTTTTCCTAAAATTACTTTTATTTTATAAACAATCCCACTCTTCACAGAGCTTTCTATCTTTTTATCGTCCTTGAAAAGCACCGGGGCCCTCAGGTCGACTCCGCCAAAACAGCTCCCTAAAGAGCTTCTTGTTTGGGACCCACGGTGAGGAGAACCCTAGAACCTAGCGCTGTAGAGATGAGAGCGATAATCAGAGTGAGGAGGATAGTCATGACGCCCTGACTACCCTCTTCCCTCATTTCATCTTTCTACCTCTCTTCACAAGTCTCCCCACGTCCCCGCTGCCCACCCTTGACCCCGTCAGCCCCCACCAGCTGCCATTTTCCCTCTCCCTGTAGCCTCCAACTCAAGTCCACTTACGAGGACAAGCTGGAGGGCTTTGTAGGCTCTGCCATGATTTATGGCTTAGCAGGAACTTTGCTAAACTTCCCAATTTGGTTTTTTTAGTTTTGAAAATCAAACAAAGTTCAAAAAGTACACATCGCAGGTTGACATCCTAGCCGAAAGCAGAGGAAAAATGTCTCATGTTAAATTTTTTGGCGCATAACAGAATTTATGAGCATTTGCAATGTTTTCATTTTTTCCCCCAGTCACTGTTATTCCTCACCCCCCAGAGTTAGGTGTGGAGAGATTATGTTGGCTGGTTTCCATGGTGACACTGAAGAAAAGTAATTTTTTAAAGTAGGTTTCTACTGTGTTATTTCACATGCATGAAATATCAACGTCTATGCTGTGTGGCTGTTACCCCGAAACGTAAAGACATATAAATGCTTGGAGTATTTTATATAAATAGACAAGTGGGGGTGATATTTTCCTTGGTCTCATGCCGACCCTAGTACAAAAGTCTCTCAGTTACCCAGGGCACCTGGGAGGGAGCAAAGGAACAGTTCTGCTTAGTGTTAAGCAACCTTCTCTCCTATGAATAACCATTAAAAAAACACACACACATGCACAGCTCAAATTTAAAGTCCTCCCTGTCCAACTAAGCTAGGGACCAGATGAAAAGTTCCCTTTGGGGCTCAGTGTTCCAATAACCAGAATTTTAAAACCTTAATCTGTGTTTTCAGTCTGACTCACTTGGTCAACCACTTCAATTACCCCCTTCCCTGTCATCTAGAACCTTCCTGCCCAAGAGACATTGCGTTGCCTCCAGCCCCTCATAGAGGTGATGTTGGGGGAAGCCTCCACCTTTAGCAGCAGAAGTGTGGAAAGGCTCTTGCCTCTTGTCCTTGCCACCTCGATGCACATGCACACACAACTTCCTTGACGCGTTTTGGACAGGATGCTTTCAGCCATCTATGGCAAGTCACATCCTTGCGGTGGAAGAGAACGGATGAATCAGTGCATCGTTTCCCTTACGTGCAGCCGTGGCTAGATACACTTGTTACGCTTTGCGACTGAGAACACTTGGTTTTTGGAAAAGTCAAAATGGAGAGCACTGCCTTATCTTTGGAGAATAGTATTAGCTTGCATGTGGAGAATGCATTTAACTTTTCCAAGTTCTTTCCTACACGTTATGTTGTTTGAACTTTCTCAGAATCCTGGGAAGATAGTTTTTCTTGGTACTGTCCTTGTTTGAAAACAGCGAGAACAGAAGTTTGGATTGCTCGCCACACTAGGGACAGAGCTGAGTCAAGAAATCAGGACCCAGGGGTGCCTGCGTGGCTCAGTGGGTTAAGCATCTGACTCTTGATCTCAGCTCAGGGTCTTGATTTCAGGGTCGTGAGTTCAAGCCCCAACTGTGGCCAGTTGGGCTCTGCGCTGGGTGTGAAGTCTACTTTAAAAAAAAAAAAAAAAAAGAATTCAGGACCCATGCATGATTTCCCCCCAAATCTTGTTACTCATCCTCCCCCTGGCATCCATCTGGCACACAGCCAGTGTTCTTAGTTACGAGGCGAGAAAGTACAAGATCGGCAGCTTTCTAGAACTCGGTCTCAGACACGTACAGACCATCAGGAGGAAGTCGCTCTTCACTGAGCACCTGCTATACATGGGCTGCTGTTCTAGACAGCAGTGGCCCAAACGGTCAAGAATCCCTACGTTCCAGTGGGGGGGGAGGAGCAGATGATGAATAAATGAGTAACACTCATGATGTGTCGGGTGGTGATGGGTGCTAAGGAGAAAAAAAGAAGCAGGAGAGAAGGTGTGCTGGGGGTGAGAGGAAGAAGTCATGTGATCTTTTTTTTTATTTTTTTTTAAATTTTTTTTTTAACGTTTATTTATTTTTGAGACAGAGACAGAGCATGAACGGGGGAGGGGCAGAGAGAGAGGGAGACACAGAATCGGAAGCAGGCTCCAAGCCGTCAGCCCAGAGCCCAACGCGGGGCTCGAACTCGCGGACCGCGAGATCGTGACCTGAGCTGAAGTCGGACGCTTAACCGACTGAGCCACCCAGGCGCCCCAGAAGTCATGTGATCTTAAGTGGGATGAACAGAGGTCTTCTTGAGCCAAGACTCGAAGGCACTAAAGGATCAAGCTTTGAGGATCTCTGGGGGAGAAGTCCTGGCAAAGAGAAAGAGCAAGGAATATGGAAAGCACTGTGTATTTATTGCTTTCCTAAAATCTGCCAACGGCATGTACTTGGTACATGTGTGTGTATTCATGAGAGTGTGTGTGTGTGTGTGTGTGTGTGTGTGTGTGTGTGTGTTTGAAAACTTTTCTTGAATTCTGAGTTTGGTACATGGCTTTAATTTTTGCCTTAATGACTTCCTGCACTTTGGGAGCTCTTTAATAGATGCATTCTGAAAGTTGTAATCATCGGTCCTGGGTTGGTATCACATTACCTACGTGGAAAAGGCAGAATTGCTTTGGCACTGATTGGATCTTGGGATGGTGACTATATTTTCCTGGTTTTTAATGCAAATCGGTGAAAACATGTCAGGGCCCTGGTCTCCAGTGTTTCTCTTAAATAGGGGAGAATCGTGTTCTCATATGCAGGGGGTACAGGAAGGGACTTGGGGTGGGGGTGTGTGCAGAAGGGATCTTATATTTTAAATGCCAGTCAGCTGCAATCACTCTGTTCAAACTCATTTGGAGAACAGTTGAATTTTTAAAGTGCCTTTTGATTCTCTCTTTCATTTATTTTAACTGATCTGCTGGGATTAGGAGCTTGGTAGGGGAACACCAGAACGCTTGCCAAAATGTGTGAATAATTAGAGCTCCGATGATGTGTGCCAGATAGAAGGGGAGTATTCACACTTCTGATTAGACTCAGCTAAATGCAGTTGTAAATCACCGCTGCCACAGTAACAGAACCCCATCAGGAGTTAGCAGGGGCGGAGGCAGGGCAGAGGAGAGATGAGGGGCTGCCCCAAGGGATGAGGCGTGGAAGACGAGGACAAGCAGTTTGGTTGCAGTTACCGGCAGCCAGACTGACGATAATTTTGGCATCTCTCTTTCCATTCAATTTCATCATCTTGAGTCTTGCTGGCTGCCATCTCGACAGATGTGAATAAGCTGAGTGCCTGCTCTCTGGACACTTACAGTCCAGGGAGGCAAATGAGCCACGGTTGTGCAGTGAGTGTGAGGAGTGTGCCAGTAGGACAGACACCGTACACAAAGAGCGGGGGCGGGGGGGGGGGGTCAGCTCTGCAGAAGGGAAGGGAGGAGGGAGAGCTGGAAAGGCAGTGGCTTCCTTCAGAGAGGGAAGGGGACACTTCGGAGAGCAGGATGCACTTCAAGCAAAGGGACCAGAATGTGCGAAGGCACGGATGGAATAGGGTCCCTTAGTCTACGAGTGCGGGACCCCACAGGAGGGGAGGATGTGCCAAAGTCATGGCGGATTGGCTTTGATTAGGAAGGGTCTTGCATGGCCATATAGGAAGCTAGTTTTCAAATTCCATATGACTCCAGAGATCCTGATTCACCCCTGATGGAGGGTCGCTCTCCCACCTCGGCGAGAGAACCCATCTTAGTCGGAGCCATTGGTGGGAACGTGTTCGTCGTCTTTACGTATATTAGGGCAGAAGAAATAAACGTTGAGAATCACCACTCTCACCAATGGGGAGCCCATGGAGGTTAATGAGGTGAAAAGGGAAATATAACAGGGTTAATTTAAGAAGACCTGGAAGAAGCTATGGTACAGAATTATCCACTTGAAAGGGGTAAGCCTGCAGACTCCTGGATTGGATGTAGGTGGGAGGCCAGGGGCAAGGTGTGACCATAGACAACGGCCCAAGGAATCCACTCCAAGAGAGACTTCAGAGTGGGATCAGTCAGGCAGTGTGCTGGGGTCCTTGGTGAGCTGAAAGAGCCCTTTCTGAACGGTCTTGTGTTGATCCTAACTGTACCGATCTCTCCTGATTAGTTGTGAAGTGTCATCGCCAAAGACAGTATCCTGCAGGAAATATCCAGCGAGCATGTGCGTGTTCAAGTATTGCCCGGGATCTGGCTTCCTGGCGGCTCCCCAGTGACAGGGACACCTCCCCTTCTCCAGCACCCCTCCCTTCTCCCCCTCCCCACTGTTGCCAAAGGCAGCAGTGGCCTTGAAGGGAAAAACTCACCTCTTTCTTAAGTACAGACAGCCTCTGGATGCCTCCTCCGGCCCCTCCCTCTGTGGCGTTCTTCGGAGAACCACCCACTTTCTCTGCCTTGATGAGGCAACAAGTTGCTCTGAAGGAACCAGCAGCTTGAGGCGGGAGTCAAAAGCCCAGGAGAGGGAATGCAGGGGAAGTGCGGCAGAATGGCATGAAACCCAAAGCAAATGGTAAAAATAAGCAACACATGGAGAATTGGGGTGGTGGGGGGGGGCGGTGGAGAGGCATAAAAATCACAACCACACCTGACATCTCTGGAAATGGCGAGAGACGGAGGAAGTAACACATGTGGCTCTCTTCAAGTCCGAAAGAGTCATCCTCACCGTTCAGTGGTGGTACCAAGGAGACTCTCTTGGAAGACTTCAACCCCTTGCAAGTTGTTGTCACATGTCTCTTTTGGCCAGTAAGTTCAAATGCTCAAGAGCAAATGCACGACCTTCCGAATTTTCTCTGGGCACCAAGTGATAACGCTCTATAAACTGATGCTTTCCAAAGTATGCGTGAAAGGCAACAGTTTTGGGGGATGCGAGGAGAAAAATATAGAACCACTGTTTCTACTTATTTTTATCTCACTCGTCTGGATTTATTTTGTGTGTGTATGTTTCAGAAATACGCTAGTGTAGTGCTGTGCGAGCCCAGGGTCTAAATAAATAGAAATGCGTTAGGAGAGTGAAATTTGTTTTTCTGTTTGTTTCTACTTCGGGGGCACATGATCCAAACGTAAAGACCACCAGGGTGGTTCCTGGGGCTACTAATCGAAGGTGGGGGCAGGAAGTTGCTTTAAATCGTGAGATTCCTTACGGAAACGGGAGATTTAACTGGAAGGGCTGTTTCTTGCTGGCCTACGGGACGGCCTGCCAGCCAGCTCCGCTTCTTCCCTCAGAGAGCCCTTCTAAATCTGTGGTCCGAACCCGGAGACCAGGAAACCCCGCAGATGAAGGGTCCCTTTGGACAAGAGATGGCCACATTTACGTAGCCTCTGATCGAATGGCAGAGCCGTACCCACAGGTGGTAAAAGCAGTTGCCGTCACCCTCGGGGACCCTCGCCGTCACAGGCCTGGCTCCTCCACTGCCCCTTCCCCCGTGTTGTGGTTGTCGTGGTTGGGGTTGGGGGTGTGGTGGGGCCTGTTTGGCTTTGCTCCCAGCACCGTCAGGAGACGGGCAAAGTCCCGCAGGGTTGTGAGCCTCCCCCTCCACAGCACCTAAAATGACACGTAATCTTTGCCGTCAAAACGTAGAGCGGGTTTGCAGCCAGCCCAGCTTTTTTATTTCCTTTTTCCAGACTTGAACTCCAACCTAGCTCAACCTCAGAAATCCCATTAATGTCAGAGAAGCAGGTGGCATTGGGGTGCCCTTCACTTCTGTTGTCAGCTGTGCGTCCACAGCTCAGGAACTCGCCCTCCTGCCCCAACAGCCTCGTCTGCTGGTAGTGTTCTCCTCCGTCCATCCTCATTCACGAGACCTTGATCAGTAGTCGGCCTGTTCCTAAATGATGCATCTCTTCTAGAAGCCTATCCTGATAAGAAACGAAAGAGCGTCCATGACTTGCCTCACTCCAGTACACAGACAGCTGTGTCATGGGGTCTGACAAATCCAGTCCCCAAAGACCTCTGGTTGCAAACACTTCTCCTCAGTATGCTTATGAGCTGCCCCAGGCTCACCTTTTCCCCTTCTGCTCTCCAACCGTGTTTCTCGCCCAGCTCCATGTTAATGGCGATCTCTCTAGATGTTGGACAAAGACAGTGGCTCTTGTGTAGGGACACACCATCAACAGCCAGTGGAAGACGTTGTACGTTACGGTGGTCAGTTGCTCCGCTTTCGTCCTGTTGAGACAGGAGGTGAACCGCATCTGTTTGAAATGAACGGAGTGAAATCGCTGTTGGTGAGTAGAGACGTGAGGGAAATGAACCATGATGGAATCGAGAATCTCCTTCGGAACCATGATGGACTTGTGCCCATCATGAACCATGATGGAATCGAGAATCTCCTTCGGAACCATGATGGACTTGTGCCCATCATGAACCATGATGGAATCGAGAATCTCCTTCGGAACCATGATGGACTTGTGCCCATCATGAACCATGATGGAATCGAGAATCTCCTTCGGAACCATGACGGACTTGTGCCCATCATGAACCATGATGGAATCGACAATCTCCTTCGGAACCATGATGGACTTGTGCCCATCATGAACCATGATGGAATCGACAATCTCCTTCGGAACCATGACGGACTTGTGCCCATCATGAACCATGATGGAATCGACAATCTCCTTCGGAACCATGATGGACTTGTGCCCATCATGAACCATGATGGAATCGACAATCTCCTTCGGAACCATGATGGACTTGTGCCCATCATGAACCATGATGGAATCGACAATCTCCTTCGGAACCATGATGGACTTGTGCCCATCATGAACCATGATGGAATCGAGAATCTCCTTCGGAACCATGATGGACTTGTGCCCATCATGAACCATGATGGAATCGACAATCTCCTTCGGAACCATGATGGACTTGTGCCCATCATGAACCATGATGGAATCGACAATCTCCTTCGGAACCATGATGGACTTGTGCCCATCATGAACCATGATGGAATCGACAATCTCCTTCGGAACCATGATGGACTTGTGCCCATCATGAACCATGATGGAATCGACAATCTCCTTCGGAACCATGATGGACTTGTGCCCATCATGAACCATGATGGAATCGACAATCTCCTTCGGAACCATGATGGACTTGTGCCCACAGCTCCCAGTGGTGCTTATAGAGCTTAGGATCTCAAGAATGTTTGTGTCCCCCGCAGAAAAGTAGTGACGGAAGATAGCTCCATCGGGGGGTCGCGGCTCCCACAGTGCCTGGTTTCCAGGAGCCCTCACCTCAGTGTCGTGTGTGGCAGGAAGGGCCAGTCCCACTCACCAACTTCTTACTGGTTGTGAGCTTGGGGAGGTTCCCATTCAGGCAAAGCGCTGATGCTAAATATCTGAGGTGTTACATGGTCTTGTTCTGAAGTGGATATGTTTTGTGAGTGAGGAGCTGGGGAAACAGGCAAGGAAGATGTGATCTTTCCTCAAGATTCTCTGTATCCTCCATCATTTGTCAGCAGGGTGGTTACTGATATTTAGGGTGGGGCCATTTCCACACTTGCTAAGACACTTAACGACATTGCTCTGCCAATTAAATACCAGTAGTCCTCCCATCACTGTGACACCTGAAACGTGTTCCCATACATTTCAAACGCTCCCTAAGAAGAGGGGAGCGGAGAGCGAGAACCAGGGGAGAGAAGGTGGTATCACCTGTAGGTGTTCGTAGCCTGGGTGCAGCTCATTATTTCGCTCAGACTCTGGACTAAGCGGTTCAAATATTTTGGAAAGGGAAGGTGGTCCCCAAAGGAGGCACTGACCATGGTCCAATACATTGTCACATGTTAACCCAACTATGCTGGCCACTTACTAGATCTGTTTGTGTCACCAGATAGTAACCGCGTAGTTAGACTGATACATTGTCAGGCCAGAATGAGAGTTTTGAAGTCAATAAACTCTAGGGCATGTCTGTGCGTTTGCTATGATCCGACGGTCTGTACGTGAGAACCAGTCTGATGATTGGCCCAAATGCAGAGAAAAGGTTTACCACCAAAGAAAAATCACTTTTTTAAGAACACACTTCTTTTTGTTTTGTTTTTTATTTTATATCAACCATCTCCCCTCTGCTAAATTAGAACTGAGATTTCCTGCTAGTTGAGCCAGCAGCAATGAATTTGAATTTTTAAATCTGAGATTTTCATTAATTTGATAATACGTCATGAATTTTAAGCTCAGTTATAAAAATCTTTATACTGCTTTTCTCTGTGTGTAGACATTTCTCATCTGCCACTTTGCAGGTTGCTGCACATGAGCCTACACCCATAGATTTGTCGTAAATTAAATATTAAAGTTTTATAGACTATTTTTATTTTCTTCTGTTTGCATTCTGTCTTCCGGCTTTAACAGCCACATTCACAGTCTTTAAAGGAAGCCAATTTTAGAGAAGTTTAATGAAGAGGGCTTACCAAATGGGATAAGGGGAGCCCCACTGACCCCACATCACACCTTTGCCACACCATCGGAGACCTCTGCTGAAGCTATTCTGGAAAATATCTGCTCTCGCCAGAAGCTGTCCTGCGTTGTCAGGGAAAAGGTATTAGGTGCAGGTGTCAAAGCTGACTAATGAGGCATGACGAGTCGACAGCAAAATAACAGATTATAAGCGCAAAGGCCTTGTGGCCGAAGTGTGAACAGCAGTGTAGATGTGTGACTGACACAGGAACGAGGGAGACGGGCACGGGGGAGCAGGATCTATCACACCCGTGTAAAGAACGGACAATTTCAGTTATGTGGCTGGTTCCTTCTCCTAAGATGCAGTGGGTTTAGGAAATAAATCTAAATTGTTTTTCTCTTTGTTTTTAAGTTTACGTATTTATTTTGAGAGAGAGCGCGCGCGTGCACACGCCAGGGAGGGGCAGAGAGAGAGGGAGAGAGAGAATCTCAAGGAGGCTCCATGCTGTCAACGTAGAGCCTGACGTGGGACCCAGTCCCACACACTGTGAGATCATGACCTGAACCAAAATCAAGAGCCAGATGCTTAACTGGTGGAGCCACCCAGGTGCCCCTGTTCGTCTCTGTAAATCGTGAGGTTCCTGCGGCTGTTCGGGCTTGGCAGCAAAATGTCCAAAATCTTCTAAGACAAGCCAGAGTCGTCCTTTTCAGTTTTTAGATTTACACGATGGGTTTTATTGTGACACTGTCAGGAGGGATGAGCTGTGTTTTGCTCTTTAACTCTGTCATCAGAACATCATGGTGGTAGTGGTGTCCATGGGTATTCGTGCAGGACAAGGACTGTAGTGTCCTACTAATGCCGGCCCCAAAGAACTCTGATTGGTCCACCGTGCCTCCATGAAGCCTGTATTCTAACCGGAAGACAGACAGACAGAAAGAAGAAAGAGAGAGAGAGAAAGAAAGAAAGAGGCAGAAAGAAAGAAAGAAAGAAAGAAAAAGAGGGAGGGAGGGAGAAAGAGAGGAAAGAAAGAAAGAAAGAAAGAAAGAAAGAAAGAAAGAAAGAAAAAAAGAAGAGAAAGAAAGAAAGAGGGAGGGAGAAAGAGAGAGAGAAAGAAAGAAAGAGAAAGAGGGAGGGAGAAAGAGAGAGAGAAAGAGGAGGGAGAGAGAGAGAGAAAGAAAGAAACAAAGAAAGAGGAGGGAGAGAGAAGAAAGAAAGAAAGAGAAAGAAAGAAAGAGGGAGGGAGAAAGAGAGAGAGAGAGAGAGAGAGAGAAAGAAAGAAAGAAAGAAAGAAAGAAAGAAAGAGAAGAAAGCCAAGAAAGTACAGTTCTGTTGTAGCTGCGGCAAAGACTGCACCCCAATAAATCAACTCACTCTAGCAGTTGGGAGAGGAGGGCCTGAGGCTCCAACCCCAGTGCATCTTGCTTCACCAGACGGGCCATTTTTCTTTACTGGCTCTCCTGTGCCCGGCTGGGGACCGTCACCCTCTCAGTGCTCACTAAATGATCATCACTATATTTTTACTTGTTCACGAACCTCAGGCGAGGCTACCAAAGAGAAGAATGTTCAGGACTGCCTCTTGGATGAGACGCAGAAGTCTTGGGGAGAAGGAAGAGGGAGGCGGAAGCAGAAGTCCCCCAGGTGGGGGACGGCTCCCTCTCAGGGTCCTTTTGACCAGTTTTCCCGGAGCAGAGACGACGAGGAAGCTGATGCGAGGAATGTTGATCTTCCTCAAAGCAGCTCCAAATGATAGACCCAGGACAGGTTTCCAAACAGCTGTTATTCAGATTAGAGGCAGGGACTTGATGTATTGCCCCCATTAGAAAGTGTCCTAATGGAAAAGGCCTGCGCTTTCTCCAGGTCTCATCTGAATTGAACAATTGGAGTATTTTAAATCGAGGGTCATAAGTGTCAACAAGATGGAGAGCTTTGCCTGTTGATTAAAGGAGGCCTATAAGTTACTTAGGAAGTTCTCGCTGGCACGCGGTGCACGTGGCCCCTCTGAGCCGGTGTTGTCACCGGGCTAAGTCCAGCTGTTGCCCCGAGGAGAGAGCAGGCGAGCGGGGACAGAAAATGCAGCTGGGGAATTTAAGCCACACACTCCAAGATCCTGCTGACCATAGGGCGCGGGGAGGGAGGGCCTGTCGGATGTCTCTGCCAGACTGTCCCCGTGTCGGGGACCACATGGTCCTGCCAGGATGGGTGGGGACCTCAGGGGCACGCTCCCATCTCATAAAGTGTGTGTGTGCCCTTCTGTATCAGTAATGTCTTCAGCACTCATCAGGCCCTTCTTTCCAGTCTTGTCGTACAAGTACTGCTCCAGGACCAGGCGCTGTCCTTGAGACTGGTGACCCTCCTGGCACCCAGTTTGAGAAGCATTGGCCGATGAGCTCAGTCCCAGAGCCCTGGGACGGGGGGGAGGCCCCCACAGCCCCAGGCGCAGTCCCTCGAGGGTCCCTCTTACCCTTTGGACTGAAGACGGGGGTGCAGTCATGGTCACAGGGGAAGGCTGCAGACTTGCCCAGCATGGGAGAACAGAAAGGGGGGCCGTGGGGGGCTGGTGAGGAGGGAGAGCGCAGAGCCTCAGCAGCAGTGGTGAGGGCGACGGCGTCTGGAGCGAGAGGCGACAGATGTCTCTAGGTAGATGCCCTTATGGCAACTCTTCTGGAGAGAGAGGAAAATCCCAGTAATATTAACAGGGCTACAACAAATGAAAATTGGAAAATAAACAGATGGAACATGCCTCATAGTTTAGCTTTTATCATCAATAATTCTGAATCTGCAAGTGAGTGTGGCTGACTGTAGTTCAAACCATCTGCCTTTCACTTTAAGATGCCGTGTGGAATCCTACTCTCCACCATGGGGTTGGGGGGGAGGAGGTGGAGGCCTAGAGGCCGGAGAGGGCCGGAGGGAGGGAGGGAGGGAGGAAGAGGGCAGGAGACTCATCATTCTCAGCTGTCCTGTCAAAACAAACATGTGATCGCGCCTCGTGGAAAGGTCAAGTGCAGACGGACACCATCCGTCTCCAGGGACTCCGGTCAGCCAGCTTCGCCACCGCTGCTCTTCCCGGGCTTGGGGGGACCCCTTCTGGCTGCCCTTCCGATTTCAAGTGTAAGCACCTTAGAGGCAGGCCCTGTTGTTCCTTCTCGCAGGCTGGGATGAGGGACCCTGTGTCTCCTCTCTAAGGGGCCAATTAACTCTGCTCAGTGTGCCGTGCATCCCGACCCGTGCTGGCCGTGCCCAGTGCTCCGCGATGTCCCTCAAGTGTTCCGGAGGCGCCGCTGGGGTCTCAGACGGCGCTGTGGGGTGTGAAAGGCCAGGAGAGGACAGGAAAGCATCTTGTCCCTCCCATCCCGTAAAGCTGGACCCTCCAAGCCTGGGGACTGCTGGTTCTGGGTGAGCACCGACCCAAACCAAACCTCCTCTTAATCACCCGCTTTGTTTAAGTAACTTGTCCGGAACGCAACCTCGTAACCACCTTAAAGAAATCCGTTTAAATGGCGAATCACCCACAAACTCAGTGTTGGCCTGCTCTGCTCACAGATTCTTTAGACTAACCTGAGAAACAGGGTAACTAAAGCTTTACCACTTTGTACATCGTGTCCTCGAGAATGCTGTATCTGCGGTGCGGATGTACGTGTGATTCTTTTGGGTTTGGTTTGTTTTTTTTCTTCAACGTGACAGCAGCTGGCTTTTTTTATTGAGCTTTTCTGAACACGTAAGAAACCAGAAAACTGAAACATAAAAACCAACCCAAGATACCTGAGTGGGGGAGGGGGTTCTGAAAATTGCGGGCGTGTGCACACGTAGCTCGGATGAGCACGTGTGTGTGCACGCGTGTATGCACACATACCAAAGGATTCCAAAGACTTAATTTTTTAAGTGTTGACTACTGTTTGTTCATACCCCAGTGGTGTTGCCAAGCGGTAGATTGTTAGTGACAATCACACTCTCTCCAGCACTTACAGCAGAAGGCTTGATTTAATCGAAGAGCTGTCATTTATTATTCTGTTGTGCAATTCCAGGGGGGTAGCTAACTGATCAAGCTCGGGCTCCCTGGAGCAGAGGGCTTTTTTTTTTTTTTTTTTTTTTTTTTTTTTTTGTTATGTCTAAATCCTCAATACAAATTGCAGTATTTCTGGACTCCCAGCGGGACCCATTAGAGCCTGTGGGGCATTAACGATCATCAATAGTGCTGTCAGAGAGAGAGAGAGGGGGGGTTGGGAGGAAAGGAAAGAAACGGAGGGAGACGGGAGGGGGAGGGGACAGGGGTGCCAAAGAGTAGCCAGAGTTGTGTCGCTTTCTCAGAAATGGAAAAGTAACACATCTGCCTTATTCGTTGTGCCCGCTGTTTGATGTTTGTTAGCTGGCATCTTTAATTACGGAGGTATCAGCCAGGTATTTGCTTCTGTGTATTGAAATCCTTCAATTGCCTGAAATCCTTCTTCCCCTTCCACATCTTTTCCCCCACCTCCTCGATATCTTCCTCTCCCCCAAAGTCACTTTTGAATCACCAGCTCCAAAAAATGAAACTGGAGGGGACTGAGAAGAGGGGGGTGTGTGTGGGAAGGGGCGTGATTTCCTTCCACACCGCGCATGTGCACACGCACACACGCTCCAGCCATAATTTACGATCTTGCCTGTGCTGTCCCATTAACTGTGATTCCTTTTTAAGCGTTTAACTATGTAGTAATCAGATAGAAATGTTTTAATCACCTATTAACTAGCTTACTTACCAGTGCTGTGGAGAAAGGGTTAGGTATGATGAGGATAACATGCTGTGTTTGCATTTTAAGACCCTGACTTGCTTGGGGTCTTGTTCAAAACTGAAGCCTCTTTTCTCAAGAAGCTTCCTTTTTCGGTGCCCCATGTCCATATTGGGCTGCCTCCCCTTTGCCTTCCTTAGGGTTGTAGATTCCCCACCCCACCCCCACCCCCACGATTCCGTTTTTCTTTCAAATCTCAGATTCTTGAAATCTCACCATCTCCGTCGAGTATAGTCAAACCCAAACCACAGAAAGGAATTGTTCGGAACTAATAATGAAAAAGTGTGCACCACATCATTCATTCATTCATTCATTCATTCATTCATTCATTGCAGCATCACTGGCCTATGAAGTACCAAACACTGCACTTGACACAGCGAATTGTGGTGAAGGGAACAAAAGCCAAAGCATCGCTCCTGCCTCACGGAGCTGTGGTGCACAGGGCAGACTTGACTCAAGAATCCCACCGCATTCTGTGTAATCACAGCCACACCGCACGGGAGAGGGGTGGGGACCGTGAGAAATTATAAGGCATTCGGACCCAGGGAGTAAGGCCGGGGAAGATTTTTCCACGGGAGCTATAGCTGACTGGTATAAAGGAAAACCAGATTAGCGATTCCTTTGTTCCAGATGCTTTGCCATGGCAGGTGCTTTCCCATGATTTCATTTCGTTCATCGTTACGACCCCAGAGCATAGGGAGGGTTCTCCGATCCACAGATCAGGAAACTAAAGGGTAGAACGGCATGAGCTCCCTGTCTGATCCCTGGTGTAAGCCCTTGGCAGGCTCGTGGCTAACTAACCCCTGGTGCTAAGAGCTTGACCCTCAGAAGGTAACTGCTGCAACTTCTCTTCTCCACCTCTTGGCAGCTTCGAGCCCAGATAAGCGAAGCTGACTCACTGAGCCGTTTAGCCCTCCCTGAGGCCTCGAGATGGGGGGGGTGGGGCGGGGCGGGGTGCACTCACAGCCTCGGCAAAGGCCCAGCTTGCTGCTGGCTTCCTAAATTAGGCAAGACCGATTCAAAAGAAGTGACTAGGACCCTCAGTCCCCAGCCTCTAGTGTGGAAGAAATAACCACATTTCTTTGCTTTCTTAAGTCAGTTTCATTTCCTACTTACAACAGCACCCCTAAAGGGAACTTGAACTTAAGTAATTCCCGGTGCTACCTTTATCCTCAGAGCTGTGTCCAGGTGCAGTGACCTACCTGTTGCCGAGCCATTTCGAAGTTTGGAAGGTTAGGCTGTATGGACCCCCTGCTCACTATCGGGACACCCCCCACCCCCCGCCTCTGTCCACATGAATACACTTTGTTTGGTCTGGCCTTTTCCCCCTAGGGTCTTGCTTCTCCTGTGGGCTATCCCAAAACAGGGCCTGGGTCGCAAATATTTTGAAAACAGCCCTTTCTCTGCCACCCCATCGCGAGCAAATCCTTCTTCACATCTTTGCAAAGCCCTTCCCCATATCTTAGGCCCTGGAATTCTTTCCTCAAACTCGATCTTCCTCATTCAAATAGATTTTGATGGCCTTTAAACTCAGTGCCAGAATCATTAGCAACAGAAGAAGACTAGTTTGCCTTTCTTCTCGCACAGAGAAGGCTTTAGTAACCAAATATCCCTAAAAACTAGGGAAACATTTTCATTCCTTCACTCCAGGGACACAGCAATTCTCCACATGTGGTCCAGGCATTGAGAGGGGAGGGGTCCCTTTCAGGAGTTCTACAGTGCCAACACGATTTTCATTAGAGTAAGACACTTGTTTGGCTTTGCCAGCTACTCCCATTCCCTCAAAAACGCACAGTGGAGTTTTCCAGACGTGCGGTTGAGAAAGACTGAACGCACAGATAGCAGATAGGAGGATCCAGCTGTCTTCCACCAGAAGAGACATTCGAGAGATTTGCAAAAATGTAGAACAGTGTTCCTCCTCTCTCTAAGTTTTTGGTTCGGGAAATTCTAGTTATTTTTCTTAAAAAGATTTTATTTGTTGGAGCACCCAGGTGGCTCAGTCGGTTGAGCGTCTCTTCGGCTCAGGTCATGATCTGATAGTCATGATCACGAACTCAGGTTCGTGAGTTCAAGCCCCACGTCAGGCTCTGTGCTGACAGCTCAGAGCCTGGAGCCTGCTTGGGATTCTGTGTCTCCCTCCCTCTCTGCCCCTCCCCTGCTCATGCTCTGTTTCTCTCTCAAAAATAGGTGAACATTAAAAAATTTTTTTTTTAATATTTGTTAACAGGTAATTGATCTATTGTTATTTTTAAGTGAATTAATAAACACTTTATAATTTTCTCAGTTTTAATTTCTCATAAGATAACCATTGGTAGCGGTAATAACACATAAATTATAGCATTTTGGAAGTCTTCCAAAAATTTTAAGAGTATAAAAAGGTCCTTCAGCCAAAACACTTGAGAACTGCTACAATAGAGGAAAGCAAGGGAAGAAAACCCAAATAGTCAAATTTCCTTATGAAATTGGCCTTGCCACATCCACAGTTTCCAATCTGGCTGTGTCTTCCTGTGAGAGAAAGAGTTATTTGAATATTTTGGCCTGCCTCCCCCTGCCCCAACTCCTTCAAATTTGGAGAGGCCATAAAAAATAGCCGCCTAAACCAGGTAATCACCCAGCCCAATTCCCCCGGGACAGCCCAAGTTACGTATGTCTTTTGTCTTGGCATAACCAAGAGCTCCCCCTTTGACTCTGCAGTGTCCCCGTTTGGTTGATCAGTCATAGGTTGGCCTACCTGAACCCCCTTTAACTTCATGAGCTTCTGAGTGACAGACTAAGATACCAATCTTCCTGTAATTCAACCCTTTGGCTGGATCAGCAGGGCCGTGGCAGGCAGCACGTGCTTGTCTCGGACCACCCCCTTCCATTCGTGTTTATCACTGTCGGGCACGTGCCATCGAGGCAGCGGTGCCCTGGCAGGCCACATGCTCAGAACTCACAGCAGCTAGCAGTTCAGATGACCCACGTGTCCATTTGATATTGGCGACACGGAGGCGTTTGCAGGGCTTTTTCTGGACATCGCTAAGCCTGCTGGCTCTAAGATTTCAAATGCTCTTTTGAGCTACTTGATGCAGAGGTGAAGCCAGACCATTTGGAGGGAAGTGTGAAATTCTTTGGAGTTCTTCAACTCACTTGTGACTCTATAAAAATTATCCCAGGGTCAGAAGCAAGGGGGCAGGTGACGGCGATGCTCCAAGTGCCGAGCGGGGGGCTGCGGCAGCTCCCAGTAGGAGAACGCCCGTCGTTTTTCATAGTTGCTTTTCGCAGCTTACATGATTTGGGGTGTACTTTAGCCCTCCAGAAAGACTAGGATCCTTGTTAACGGGAAACTTCTCTCTCTCGGTTTCTGGGCCCAGGAGCGCGGAAATTGGAATTCTTTTTAATTGACCATATGGTTAGTTTTGTAGCTTTGTGAAGCCATAAATCCTTGGTGGAGGTGTAACCCAGCAGAAATGTCACCAGAGGAAATCATTTCGTTTGGCTTTTTCTCTTGTTTCCTTCCCGAACTCCTTTCTTTTTTTTTTTTTTTTTTTTTTAACGCATGCAGCTTTTGCCGCATACACATGGGTGAGTGAAGTTGGGGGGGTGGGGGGCGGCAGGTCTTGGACAAGTGAGCGTGGCACGGATCGATCAGGCGAATCCGACAGTTCCAGCCACATTCTGAGCTCGCAATTTGGCTTTTGCTGGTGCCAGCAATCACGAAAGAGGCCTACTCAGCTTTAAGCACTCAAGTGTTGATGGACAAAGTGCTAGTTTAACAGATCTGTGTAATGGGGAACAGGTGAATAAATACAGGATTAGTGAGCCCTTCACAGTAACAGCCTTATTATCACATGTTATGTGGGGTTTCTGCCTCCATTTGACAACTTGGGTTGTGTAAAAATTTTTAAGTAACACAACGCGGAGGAGACCCTTCATAACGAGGCACTGAAACAATTAATCACGATTTGTAAAATCTCTGGGCGCTAGTGGTCCATCTACCAAAGTGGCTATTTCTGATCAGATCCACGGCCCCCGAAGCCATGGGCTCCATAAGAGGCACGGTTGTTTTCCATAACTGAAGACATCAAAAGCCTGTGTGCAATCAAAGAGCGTTCCATTATGCAAGTGAGGGTGTAGCCAGGGGACAATTTTGAGTCTGTCCGGCCTGGAAGGCATGTTATTTAGCCCTCTCCCCCCAACATGGTACCAAGAGCCACAGCAGACCACACTGAGGAAGCCACTCCACTTTCCAATGCTTGCTGTAAGCCATCTCTTGCTTTGGGTTGGGGGGGGGGGGGTGTGTTTTAGTCCTGACCTAGCCCCTTTATGAAAAGAAAACACTAGGGGCGCCTGGGTGGCTCAGTCAGTTGAGTGACTTCAGCTCAGGTCATGATTTCACGGTCTGTGAGTTCGAGCCCCGCATCGGGCTCTGTGCTGACAGCTCGGAGCCCGCTTCGGATTCCGTGTCTCCCTCTCTCTGTGCCCCTCCCCTGCCCATGCTCTCTCTGTCTCTGTCAAAAATAAATAAACATTAAAAAAAAATTTTTTTTAAATAAAGAAAATGCTGTTCCCATAGAGGTCACCTACTCTTCTTTTGAATGGCCCTATAATTTAGTGAGTTGAACACTGGATAGATTTATTTTTTACCACTTTTAAATTGTACTTGAATCATGTCCTCCATCCATATCCTTTTTGAAAGTTGCTTCCTTAGTTACATGTTCTGTTTTTGGATGTCTGTCTATTTTTGGTATAGCTTCCAATTCACTTTAACTGCTGTATATTATTTCATTATATGGATAAACCATACTTTATTCATCCTCCTGTTGGTGGGTATTTAGATTGTCTTCCATTTCCACTATCATGAAGAATTCCACCAAAAACCAAGTTTCCTTTAGACCAAGGATCCGGTAGGTGCCTTTCACCTTGACGGCTTATTGTTAGTTGCTCTGTATAGTGGTTGAATCCGTTTCCACATCCTGAAGGCACGTGAGAGTCCCCTTCTGCTACATCTTGCCCAACACTTGCTATCAATAGACATTTTAATACTTGCCTATCCGATAGATATAAAATACGTTCTCACCGTTCTTATAATTCAGATTTTCCCAGTCACTAGTGAAATTGAGCATCTTTTTGCGTGTTTATAGCCCATTCACCATATTGATGTATTTTGCCTATTTTTTTTTATTAGGTTGCTACTCTTTGGTTATATTGACCTGCAGAGTTCCCTATATACTCTGGGTGCTAATGCTTTTCAGTTATGTGCTTTGTAACCATTCCCTGTTTCCTTCCTTCCTCCCTTTTGTAAAGTCGCAGAAGAGGTAACCAAATAGACACTGGGGGCTACAGAATAGAGAGGCTTGCAGACGATGTTCAGGCATTCAGAGTCTCTCCTGTAGGCAGTGGGAAGCCATTGAAGGTTATTAAAATTAATAACATGCTCCGATTGCTTTAGAAAGATAAGTGTAGCAGCGGAACAGAGGGTGGATTGAGGAGAGGAGAGAAGAAAGAGGCTTTTTTCGCCAGAATCCAGGGAGGAATAACACGGTCCTGAACCTAGACCATGGCAGTGACTCCTATGAGCACATCCAAGGATTTCCGGGGGTCGTGTGGGAATGGGATGGGAGGGCAGTGGTGAAAATTCAGTGGACCACTTGAGTCTGCCACCTCCTACTGACTCACAAAGTTGCTTTTCCAACTTGCCCTAATGAGGGAGGTTCCCACCGTCCCTTAGCCACCCGGGTCTACTCACCAGGTTAGAAGCTGTCAGATCCTTGATGCCCAGTTAGATCTCCCTTGTCCCAGGAGGATGCTCTGCCAAGCACTGACAGATCTTAATTCCCCCTGTGGCCCCTCTCTTGTTGCCTTCGTGCCACCTTGTCTGCCTCTCTCTGTCTCTCTCCCTCTCTCTTGCTCTCGCGCTCTCTCTTTTTTTTTAAATTTTATTTCCCATTTTAAATCTTGCACAGTATAATACAATAAGCATTAAATCATGCAAATTGGTCTAGGTTACATTTTGAAAAATGTTAAGAGGAAACTGTTAAGAGACCAGTTTCTGACAGGCAATGCATTTTAAAGTTGAGGGATTTGAAATATTTCAGCAGTGGACCTAAAACAGCATTATAAATTAGTTCAACTTATCAGCCCTAAACAGAATTATTCATCTTCCAAAAGGGTATTTCATGGCCGCTGGGCCCAAACGATCGTTCACCTTCATTTTTGCCCTGCTCTACGGCTAGGTCTCACTTTACTGAATTCTCCTGATTCATTACTGTGTGTTACTTTATGAATTTTTTATCAGGATTTTAATAGCTCTTTCAGATGATTGAATGTAACTGATTCTTGTAGCAGAACACTGATTGAACAGAAAGACAGTAATGTATGTCGTAGAGGTTAGCTTCCAGCCAAGCAACAGAGTTTCTACCTAGAAGATGTGCTTTTTTTTTCCCCCCTCGGTAAGAGTCCCTGCAGATACAAGGAGCCCCCCCACCGCTCCCACACACCTGCACCTTGTTCCTCCAGCAGGATTTGGGGAGGAACCTGCCATTTTCAGGCAAGGTACTACAAGCCAAGAGAAGGGGGAAGATCAGTGCAGGCCTGAAACATCCTCTCATTGCCCATCAGAAGGGTGAAATTATCACTATCGCAAAGGTTCTTAGGATGGGAGAAAAACATTAGACTTGCCCAGACCGGGGGGGGGGGGGGGGGGGGGGGAGGAGAGTCTGTGGGAAGAGCGTGGAATCTGAGCTGAGTGTGATTGGCGGCTGCCATTTATTTGCTGTGTGACCTTGGAGACGATACCCCATTGTCTGGAGTTTTTTCACTTCCCTGTAGATCAGAATAACCCACCTTTCCCAGATGCCGGTGAAGATTAAATGAAAAAATTGTATTCGGAGGCCCCAAGCATATAGCAGGCCCTTGGGAAATGTCTGTTGCATATGAATAATGTACATGAAAGCACTTTTAAACTTTTAAAGCACTATACAAATATAAGTTATTAATATAGTCCAGCATTGATGTTTGAACAGCAAGGAAAGGCTTCCATGTATAGTACCTAGATGCTAAGGTTCACCTATGCTAAGGTGAACCATATGAAATTGCCGTATCTATGGATCGGAAACAGCCAAGTATCAGCAAATTCATAGGGTTCCAGCCAATCCTTTGTTATATTGTTGGAGCATATGTTACTTGTGAGATTAAAATGTAAAACTTGTACAGGCACCTGGGTGGCTCGGTCGGTTAAGTGTCCAACTTCAGCTCTGGTCATGATCTCACGACTCGCGGGTTCAAGCCCCGTATTGGGCTCTGTGTTGACAGCTTAGAACCTGGAACCTGCTTCGGATTCTGTCTCAGTCTCTCTCTGCCCCTTCCTCCCCCCACCCCCTCGCGTGCACTCTTTCAAATATAAATTAACGTTTTTTAAAAATGTAAAAATTGTGAAGGATTTGTGTTTGGGGGGGTAAATTATGTAGCTAAAGACACCTCACATATAATTAAGTGCAATTTATCTGTTGGTGAGAAAACTGAGGTCCAGACCACTCTGGTGGTAAGTGGATATAAGAACAAACCGGGTTCTCATTCCTAGATCCTTGGGACTTGGGCATTACACCATACAGCCTTACTGAGTATGGGATTTTTTTTTTTTAACTCCGCAAATATGCAACAGAGCTCAAAAGAGAAACCACATCCTCTCAAGCCTTAAGTAGGATGCTTTCTTCCATATATGCTGAGCCTGTAAAGCACCCAACACCAGGTGAGTCCCCCAACGGGCTCCCTAGGCAACTGTCCGGCTTAGAATGGCAACTAGGGACAAGTCAAAATGAGTTTTAGACATTGATCCAGTGGGTTTAGTGGTATCAGATGAGTTGACCCATGCCTGAATCTTAGCTCCTGAAGCCTATTTGATGCTTGGTGTCTCTTCTGCCTCGGAGAGAATCCCCGTTGAGACTGACAGGAGTTAGTAGAGAATCTATGGGAGAACCGGCAGGAGTACCATGTGCCTGGGCTTCTTACATATGGTCTGTGTCCAGTTAACTTAATGACATAAATTGCTCACTTTCTCAAGCTCTAAAAGTCATAGATCAATCCGGAAAAACGTGTAAATGGAAGAAAAGGCATGCAGGAAATGAAGGGATGTTAAATGTCTTATTCGGTAAATGAAAATCTAGCCTTTTGGGAAGATACTTTCTCCATGAAATGCTGGTAAAATACTTGAAGCACCAATACCTTTCTTTGCTTCCTTGTCCGTGTCAACATCTTAACGTGAAATGTAGTAACAATGAACACTTAGAAACAGCCTGGAGAGGCCTACACCTAATTTATTTCAATGTCCTTTTTTTACGTTTAAAGCCATCTCCAAATGTACTTTTGAAGTTATTTTTTATAACGTGTTTCAATCCGATTATAGGATTGAAATACAGCATTTGGGGGCAAGAAGGGTCTAGAAGAGAATTGATGAAAGTTGAGTAAAGATTAGGTTTGCGTTGTCAATTTTCATAATTCTGCTAAATTATGTGGCCAGAAAGGGCACTATGGAAAAGGTAGTGTATACTCCTGCCCGTACGTATGGTTGCTATTTAGGAACTTGACCCGTTAGAAAACAACAACAACAACAACAACAACACTAAAAGCCTTTCCGGACCCTGTTTGCTTTCTCTCTGACATCTACTTCATATCTTTTTCCTGGCTGAAAATAGTTGGGGACCTCAGGTGTCAAATAAAAATGGTGACATGAACTAGGTCATGGGAACCTTTGAGACTCAAAGCACATGCACGTGGCAAGATGAAGGACAGACTAATAGTTCAAGGAAAGTGTCGGGTTTGTTGGGTTCCACAACTCGTGAAAGGACAGGACTGACGTCTCTTTTAAGCAGATTCTCACCTTGGAAAGAGCTCCTATGAGATTCAGATTTGGTGCCTCGTCCTTTGAAAATGTATAGGCAAGAACTAACAGTGACTAGCTGCCACGTCCTTTCTTCCCAGACCAGCTGTGGTGCGGAAAACCAAACATTCGATCGCAGAATGAATAGACGTTGTGTCTGAATGCCCCTAAAACCCAATGAGAATTTAGTAGACAACATAAACAGAGTGTTGGCCATGGCAAACTAACTTTGAGAGAAGTCCCGGGGCTCAGGAGTGGGCGTACTAGCTCAACAAGAACAAGACCCCTTATGAATAGCTTCACATCTCAACGCTGTGTATCCTACAACTCATCACTTAGAGAAATAGTACAGCTCGTGTGACTGTTTTGTCAAAAGAGGAAAGCTGAGACTTGGCAAGGTTGTGACTTGCACAGGGACACAAAACGTTAGTGACGTTGGCAGGGCTCTACTTCCTGTGACCAACGTCAGCCCGAGCAGGTGTTCTCATCGGCTGCCCTTGAAGAAGGTCAAAGATAGAAGGGAGTAGGGAATCTGAATCGCCAAGAAGAGGCTTTGGGTGAGTGTACTATTTTTAAGACTTTATTGAGATAGAGTTTACAGATCATAAAGTTGACCCATTTTAAGTGCACCGTTTAATTCGTTCTTTGTACATTATGGATACAAATCCTTTATAAGATATTTTCTCCCAGTATAATTTGTCTTTTATTTGCTTCATGCTGTCTTTGAAACACAAAAGTTACCAAATTTGATGAAGTGCAGGTGATCATTTTCTTTCTTTTATGGTGTATACTTTTGATGTCGTGTCTGAGCGATCTTTGCTTCATTCCAGGTAATATCTTGAAGACATAAGTACTATCAAATTTCTGTCTTTCTCTTTCTCACACACACACACGTATATACACACGTGCGCACACGCATACCCACACATGGGCACTTAAAGTCCATCGGTGACTACTTGTTTCATTTGGAATAAAATTCAAGCCTGTCAGTGGCCTAAAAGGCCTTATGTGGTCTGGCACCCTGCCCCCATTTCCCTAGGTCACCATGCTCCAGCCTCTCTGGCCTCCCTTGTAGTGCTCAAATATGCGAGTATGAGCCTGTCCTGGGCCCTGGCTCTCCCTGTTTCCCCTGGCAGGAGGGCTCTTCCCTAGGCTCTTCTAGGCTCTGGCAGCCTAGAGCTGCCTCCTTCCTTTCATTCAGCTCCCTGTGTAGGTTTCTCGACCATAACGGTAGCTTCTGAGATCATTCAGTCAGCAGGTATTGACTCTGCTAAGGGATCCCCCTTCCAGCCCACGATGCCTTCCCTTTTTTATTTCTTTCACAGTACCTACCACTTTCTGGGATTATTTTGAGTTTTTCACAATGTGTGTGTGAGCCCCACAAGGGCAGAGAGCTTGTCCGTCTGCCCACTGCTCTTTTCCTGGCACCGGGGTAGTACCTGGCACAGGCTCGGGGCCCCATCAGCATTCGGAGCATGCTGCATGGATGTTAAACTGAGAAGGACTTCATAGCTCAGATTTACTGTTTAAACACATCAGGGACGCCAACAGTCCCCTTTCCCAGCGAACACTGCTCTTTGAACCTGTTTCACTGCGATCATTCCTGTGCTTCCTCTACACTTAGAGAGACCATCCTTTGGTGCTACCTTTCGCTTTTTATGCGGGTGGCTTTGCATTTGGTTCCGCCTCCCAGGGCGGTTTCTTCTCCCCAGTCTGTTAGGAAGCTCTGAAGGACAGAACCCATGTGGTCCGCGAGTTCTTCTGTCTTTCCAAGCCTAGAAGGTGCTGGGTATTTGGTCAGTGAATGGATGAATGAACAGATGTCCCTAACCTTCACCCTTGGTTCTCGAACTAATGGAGAGCCATGGCAGAGGACGGTAATGTGTGGCTCCCTAAGAGGAAAAAAAAATGTAAGGCAGGGGTCATCGTAGCTTGCCGTGTGATGTAAATATGTCACGTCCTTGTGACCGTCTCCTCGTGGTGGTGGTGGTGGTGGGCACTCGGGGCGCCACACGAGACCAAGCATCCCCGCAGGTCGGATCAGAGTCCCCCAAGGGGGCCAAGTCATTTGTAGCTTGGGGGGTGCCTGCAGGGCTCTAGGAAGTCTCTCAAAAGCAAGCTCTTACCAGTGTTGTGAAGAGGTGGATGGTTCCTTGTTCCGTTTTTTAGCTTCTGTCAAGATAGATTCTCAGAACTCTTGATTTGGTCCTACCTACAAAGTACACTTTCACCTTTACCTAATACTCGATCACTTTTCAAATGGGCTTTGATTGGGACATGAAAAGTACAGTTGTCGGCGCCAACAGGCAGACTTTTATGCAATGCTTTACCGTGATACAAGGGGAGTTGGGGAAATCAAAGTTCCAACCTTAGATCTGTGGCATTTGTTATTTGGGCTTTGTCATCCTCCCTTGAAATGGCCCATTGCAGTTAGAGTGGGGATATCTTGCCGCAACTCGGAGTCCGATAGGATTCTGGGTACGGTTCTGTTTCTACTAGGTATGTAACAGACCAATTGCCTACCTTCTCAGAGCCTCAGTTTCCTCTCCTGTAAGATGAGGCTAATAGTACCTAGCTTATGGGTTCTGTAAAACAACATGTGACACATTCCTATTACAGTGCTTAGATACATAGAAACACAAAATAAGTGACAGCTTTTTTATAAGTATTATCATGATTATTAGCATTATCGTTTCCACGCCTACGACCAGCACTACCAAGGATAGGATTGTCACTCAAGTAGGGACAACTCCGTAGGCACGGGATTTAAATGAACAGATATCCAGTGCATTCTCGACTTATTTATAGCATTACCTGGCTCCATAAGAGTTCTGTGACAGATCAGTGTAGAAATGCATCAAAATTAGAAAGAGAAAACAGTGACCAAGAAAAGAAGAGCACGAACACAGAAAACCTAAGGTTCAGTATAATTGCCACGACTGAGCTTTAGATTTGATGCTGAGATTCCTGGCAGCCCAGGTCAAATTCACTATGAAATTACTTAGAAAAGGAGACCATCGTTTCTCCAAGAATCAGAGCTTCCTCTAAAGCTACTTTCCTAGATAACTTCCTCACGTGGGACTTTATGTGGTGAACGGGCTTTCCAACAACGTTTTCCTCAAATGCAATAACCGATTTCCTATGACTACTTCTTGTAAGTAACTTTCTTGATAAGACCAAACGACGCGACATTAAAATACAATTCAGTGACAGCAGTTCTGCATGGGGCTAAAGTAATATGGCCCTAGTGTGTAGCTGCAAGGTGGTCAGATTTGATCCATGGATAGAATTTAGAATGTTTTGAAGAATGGATGAACTGCTTGTCCTTCAAATAATCTTTTGTAAATATTGCTTTTCTCAGCTGGGCTTTTGATAGGAGTTGAATAGCAGACTGTTTGAGATTGTATTCTCTGACAAGAGCCTGGTGTGTTTGTATTCTCTGCGGCTGGTCTAGGGCAGAGCCCTATGCCTTAGAAATCAGAAGTGCAGGTGGTAAAGTTGACATCTTATTGTGAAAATTGGACCCCCGCCTGCACGGAAGGCCACTCCAGCTCTCTCTAGGTGGGGCTGTGGGAGTACTTGTGAGCAAATCCAGACTTCCTCCTCAGGAATCCATTTGGGGGTCTACTCTGACACTCAGATAAGTTCTCCAATAAGTCCTGTCGTTCAATGGGTCCAAACTGTTGTGCGGCTCCCTCTGGTGAGGGGTGGATCCAGGAGAGAAGGTGGGAGGCGGGAGGACAGGTTAGAGCTGGAGCTAGAAAGTACAGTCTACCCTGCCTCTTTAGCGTCCTTTGAGAGATACCTATGGGTCAACAAAGGGTCTACACTGGAAATATTACCTGTATGGTTCCAGGCAAAAGGTGATGATGAGTCCTTGCTCTCGCAGGTGGCCCCTGGGATGTTTCCAGCCTAGGTTCCTGGGTGCCAGCAATAGATACCCTGTAATTCCTTCACAGGATTCTGAGCAACATGGTTTCTTGGGAGAGCTGGCAAATCGACTAGCTCCAACATTTCCCCTTGAAAAATTAAGTGAATTATTCTGCCCAGTGAAGGCATTTGTCCAAGCCAGTTCCACTTGGAGGCAAGTCTGCTATTTTCGTTTGCCGTAGTTACTGCAGAGCCATTCTCTCTAGCCACAGACGCCAAGACCATTTATCTATTGACACGAGTTTATGTCAGGGTCTATAAGGGAGAACGGTGATGGGTGGAGAGAGAATAATAAAGCAGAAAGGAACCCGGGTGATGATCCGGTACAGTCTTCACATTTTCCAGGGGTCTGGGGAAGCCGCGACTCTCCCACTTACAAAGTCCATTCCCCTGGGAGAACACTATCTCTACCATGCGGTAGGTCAGGGTGTGTGTATGAGAGAGATCAGAGTAAAAACCGAAAGTGAATGTTGGACCTTCTGGCCTTCAGGGGCCTCGTCAGCACCGGTAAATGTTGAGCCCATGCCGATGTTAACTTGTTGAAGAGCTCTGAGACGCATTAAGCTCCCTGCCAAAAAGAAATGGCTTTAACCTAAAGGCCGTCTCTTCCTCACAAATGAGAAGAGGTTGACCGGGACTCCCAGAAGAGCCAAGGAGCATCAGGGAAGTACTTTCTGAGTTTGTTGTATGAAAGCTAAGCCGGTTTCTTGACTTTCCAGACAGCTTTGAGTTGCCTTGGCCACTACTCCAGTTCATTCAATGTTAATGAGTTATCAATATAGGAAGAGTAATCCCCCAAAGTCCCTTTAACGTGTTTTATTCTTCCTCTCAAATAAATGATTAACATCAGTAGGAATTGCTCAATATATGTTGTCTACAAGACTCCTCGCCCCTTGAGGCTTTCTCCTGTAGTTTATAGCCCGGTGTGGATGCCTCAGTAAGATCTTAAATAGAGAAAGTGGTAAAAGTTTGTATCAGCTGGTCAGTGAAATGGAGGTAGGGAAGGATCTAATGAGTGACCTGGCCTGAGGGCAGTGGCATTGCCATAAATTACACCTTTCATCTCCCTTCCATTGGTCCTGCTTAGAGAATCTTAGGGGCTGAGAGATGGAAAGGGCGCTGATGCTGTTTTTTTTCCCCAGCTTCCGATTCTTCAAGGAGTTCCTTCTGTAGCTTCCCTGGCAGAGTTGTGTAGCGCCTGCCTTCACCCCTGGGGAAGGGGCCTTGCCTCCCTCCTGAGACACCTCGTTCTGAGGGTTTTCCTCCTCTCCCGTCCCTTCTCATACTTAACCATTCCTTCGCCTCAGGACGCTGAGCACAGGGGTAATCTTTAGGTATTAGGCCGCCTCCCCTAAACGACTGTAAGGCCCAGCGGGCCAGGGGCGCGTCCTCTTTGGCACACCATGCAACGCAGCGCGCAGCCCGTCGGAGGTGAAGGAAGGAAGGAGTGAACCGAATGAACCAATGCGTGCGTGCCCTCAGAAACTTCAGAAGAGAACTAGGAAGGAATTATGTAACGTGAAAATGGTAATGGAGTATTTTTTCTCCCAGATACCAGCCGATCTGCTCAAGATGACTTGGAAGTGGAGGCGGAGGAAGGAGTTGGGGAGAAACGCTAGCAAACGTGTTTTAAAAAAAAAAAAAAAAAAAGGCACTGCAAAACTGGTTACCATGAGGGATCAGAGAGATTACGGGTTTGGAACAGAAAGAAAAACCACAGTGTAAGTGAAGCCTAGTGATACCCAAGATTAACAAAAAAAAATTTTTTTTTGAGGGGGACGAAGCAACTTTCAGAGCATGGGAAAACCGAACTGGTTGTGATTTTTTTCTTTTTAACATAGCATGATAAATATGCCCTCGGAGACGTTGCTGAGATTTGGTGAGACTAAAACAAATTGGAAAAGGGATCGAGACGTCTTCCCGGTGGAGGAGAGAGGCCCGCTTTGTGGGGAGGGTGAACACTTGAGTAGAAATCCACAGAGCAGAAGTAGCGGCCTGAAGGAGAACTCGCGAGCGAGGGAGTGAGGACAGCCGTCCCCGCTCAGCCACGGGGCGGTACGTTCCAGACCCCCAGCAGGTGCCTGCACGTGCCAACCCTGTACAGGCTACGTTTTTTCCTACACATCCATACCCATGATAATGTTTAATTTGTTAAGTTGCCGCAGTAAGGGATTAACAACAATGAACGAGAGTAATTTTAACAATATGCCGTAAAAAAATTAGTAAATGTGGACTGTCTCTCAAAATATCTTGTGGTACTGCACTCACCCTTCTTCTTGTGATGATGTGAGATGACAAAAGGCCTGTGTGACCAAGTGAACGATGTAGGTGTCGTGATGTAGCATTCGGCTACTGTTGTTTGTTTGTTAGTTTGGGGAGAGAGAGAAAGAGCGTCAGCCTGACGCAGAGCTTGACCTCATGACCGTGAGATCGTGGCCTGAGTGTAAATCAAGAGTCAAGTCGCTTCACGGCCCGAGCCACCCAGGCGCCCCGCGTTCGGCTACTGTTGGCTCTGGCGACAGGTCAGGAGGAGCGTCTGCTTGGGGACCGCTGTCGACCGCGGGTAGCTGAAGCCCTGGAGAGCGAAACCGCGGACAAGAGAGGGAACTACCACGCTTCAAGCCTCAGGCCAACCACAGAGGGAGCGCGGAGCGTCTGGACAGGTGGCCCCAGCCATCACTCGCGGCGCCTCTCCTGGGGGGAGGGTGGGGAGAGGAGGATTAGCTCCTGCCCACGGCCCCCACGCACCGCAGTGCCAATGTAGGAGGCGTCTCCCGTCACTCCCCACCCTGAGAGCCGCTCCTCTGAGTCTGGTCTCAGAAGTCACACTCTTGCTTTCTCTCATCTCCCGCATCTGGTGAGTCACCCGGTTTTGCCACGTCTGTCCTTAGAATGCCTGCTGACACACCTTCCTTTCCACTCACATCGCTCAGACCCCAGCTTTTCTCCCGGGGATCCCCTCACCGCCTTACACAGCCAGCTCATGCGAAGGGGCCGCCCTTGCACACCAGATGTGTGCCCACTGCCGCCTAACACACTCCGCGCTCGCCACCCCTCGTTCCGTCCCCTGGGGTGCCTGTCCGTCCAGACCCCCCTCTGGCGATTCTATAAACATCCGGATCCTGCTATCATCCCATCCCGCGTAAAAAGCTCTTTCCCTCTCCCCCCTCTGCTCCCTGGCCTAGAGTCCCGTTCCCTTCTGCCCTTATGGCGCTTCTGCTCTCTGCGTGTTTGAAGTCCCTGCTTCCCCGCCCCACGCCCCACATCCTCACCAGCCACTGCATGGTCTCACCCATCCCTCTGACTCCAGCTCTGCGTTTTACTTACAAGCAGCACGCGGTAAATGTTTGTTGGCGCCGATGGGATGTGTCTTCCCAAGACAGAGATCCCAAATGCTTCTTGCCCTTTTGATTTATCGTGCTTTTCAGAATATTTTCACGTCACTCCTGGAACTGGTACCAAGCAGGCTGAGCTGTCATTCCTGGGATTCGCTCTCTGTTCTCGTGTGCCCGTTTCCATCTTTCTCGTCTCTTCTCCTCCAGAAATCCGTTAAGATCAGCATCTCCGGTGGCTCCGCAGGTTTCTTCACACTCGGAAATGCTGGGCACCTGGGCCAAGAAACATCAGCTCATTGAAACCAGTCACAGTGCCCTCCAGGCCGACTGGGACGGGCCTCGTGTTTGAGGCTCCTGCTCAGTGATAGAACTTAAAATTCCAGTCCCTCCGGTAAAATTTGATTACATGCCCCTATCCAACATTGGAACCGCTCACTGCTATTTTTGTGGTTACTGAACTCCCCACACGTCCCCCCACTATTTCAAGGGTGTAGCCGCTTGGCTGTAATAACTGTTCATACTATTTTCCTCAACAATTTTAGGTAGAGAGCAACATGATATTTATTTTATAAAATCCTGTAAACTCCTTCCCCCTTGCGTTTTTGCTGCACATATGCCCACCAAGAAAAGAAACTATCCTTCACATCATAGCCGAAGTACAAATGAAATGAGATGAATTTCTCTCTTTGCCGTACTATATGCCGCTTCTCCCTTTGTGAAAAAGAGATACAAAAGAGGAAGAAGAAAACACTGGTCGACATAAATAGCACTAAATATAAACGGTAGAAATGGGCTTCTGAGCTTTAAACTGTGCGGGGAAGTTGTTATGGCAACCTGAAGTTGTCTTCGGTGGGGGGGATGTGTCAGTATTAATGAGATAAGATCGAACTTGTGGCTCCAATGGTAACTGTGTTCTCCAAGATTTTGCTTCCTTCCGAGACCAAGAAGCAAAGCTGTTGTTTTATCAGTGACATCTAGATTTAGCAGTGGGAGACAAATCGGGTGGGTAGCAAGGCCTGGCATTAGGTTTCCAGACTGAGCTTTATAATCCCCTGTTTGGAGGAATTAGATCCACCCCTAACACGCCTGCTTCAGTTACTCTCGTTCTAAGCATGTAGTTTTCAACTTACGGGATGAGTCCCGTAGACAGACCGTTAATTCCCTAAAGGGAGCCTGAAGTTCACGTAAATGTAAGGAATTTTGTGACTGGAAGAGATTTTTCTACAGGGAAAGTGTGAGAAGAGATCCTTGACGCTGGAACTGTCCAGGGGGGTGACTCCCCCCGAGCAGAGATCGGCTGCGGGTCGGGATCTCCCAACAGAGAAGAAACCCTGATGTCTGGAGGGAGGGAGAAAGTGCAAATCAACAGGAAATAGGAAGCCTGGTTCTAGCTGAGGGGAAGGGGTTCCCGGGCATCCAGAGCAGATACCGCCACATGTGGGTTTTGACTCTTGAGTTTGGAGGAGGAAGAGGGAGGTGAGAGCCTGAGCCTGCCCTTGTAATAGAAAGAAATCAATAATAAAACGTGTTTTACAAACGGTAATCTGAGAGGCGAATTATTCTGTTTCCTAAAGCTAGAGATGTGCGTAGAACAAGGCCTCAATTTGAGGGCCAGGGGGTGGGAGTGTGGTGTGAATGAGGATCAGCAGTGTGAGTGGTCTTCTAGAACGTGCTGTCTAGAAAGGGACTGCTGAGCCCCAGGGCACAAAGAGAAAGAAGAGAAAAGCAAGGGTGAGCAAAACCAAGAATGGGCTAATGGCGCCCAGTGGAACCTCTCCCCAGATACCGGTTAGCTGGTGAAGGAGGAATGTCACCCGCAGACCGTCGGATGGGAAAGTCTAGAAAATGCCAGCGCTGCAAAACGGAAGTGCTCTGCAACCTGTCTTCAGTGCCGTCTTTACCTAGCGGGAATAAAGAGCCAAAATCAGCCAGAGCGGTGTAGATGCTAATTTAAAAAAAAAAAAAAAAAAATGTTTTTTAAGTCTTAATATTTCACAGCCCCTTTTACAAAGCCCCTTCGTGAGTAGTATTCCATTTGATTTGCACCGCCGTCCTGTGCACTAGGCAGAACCGAGGGTTCCCCCCCGTTTTACGAGGGGTAAAAGGGAGGAGCTTGCAGGGCCGGGCCGACCTGGCAGAGCTGTGTGGGTTCCAAGGGCTGAACGCAGAAGTTCGGCCCAGGCCGTTCAGACCCTCTCCTCTTTCTGTGGCAGGGCACCTCAAGAAGCCGAACGAACCCTCCCTGTGAAGAAGCGTCGTCAACTCACAGAATTCACGTAAAATCCCTTGAAAGGGCTCCTCCTTTCATCGCAGGCTGCCCTTCTTGCGGCCGGCGTATCCACCAAATGTCACCGCTTCACTGCCCGCAGCCCTGCCAGCGGGAACACGCTGCCAGCCTGCCGAGTGCAGGACGCGCCCTGGTGAAATGGCAGAATGTGGAGAGGGGACGGTGGAGCTCTCCTGGGGCGGCGCGCCGGCGACCAGAGTTCCCGAGGGGCAGTGGGGAAACCGGGCTCTGTATCTTCCTCGGGAGCGGTATCCAGGCCCTCACTTGGTCTTGCTTTCCAAATAAATAAATATCAGAGAGGATAGCTGAGGTCAGTCTAGAAAATTAGAATTTGCTCGGGGGAAAAAATATGTTCTGCAAAAGATAAACAGTGGCTTGCAGTTTCACTGTCGGAACATTTGTTACAAGGTCCTGGTATTGATCTTTTATCACCCAATTTCCACCGGGAGCCGTGATATATTACCACGCTGGGAAGCACTAATGCAAGTGTGTGAATCAGGGGAGACCCGAGACGGTATCTGCAGCGAGGCGGCATCCACTTGGGGGGGGGCGGGGGGGAGGGGTGGCGCGAGCTGCAGAATCCCGAGGGGAGTTGTGCGTTGTGCTGTGTGCAAATGCATATCCGTGCCGGGGAGTGTTACGGGTTTATGAGGAGAGTGATTAAAATTGCATCAAAGAGGCTTGTGAAGCTTATGGTTCAAGTTAACTGTATGAAGTAAACAGCCTTTAACGGCCTCCTGGGAGTGTGACAGATAGTCTGTGGGTGTTACGGCAACATGGTACTGGTGAATGTTCTGGCCATCCCAAACTAATCACCATCTGTGAGCATGGGTCTCTGGGGAGCGTCTGGTGGTTGGACAATCATGGTAGTTAGCATTTTTAATCAGCTTCTGTGCAGCACAGATAGAAACCTTATGCTCAAGCCTTTATTTTTCCTCTCCGCGTGGAATTACTTACGACGACGATAGCAGAGCTGACAAGGATTGGGGATGTACTTCTGCAAGATGCATCTTGTGATTCCTTCCATCCCTTCTTCCCTGGCCCCCAGCCTGACCTGAAAATTAGCCAGAACACTTGCTCGCGGTCGCTGCTCTTACTGCTTCTGTTTGCCACCGGCAGAAGGGACCCCAGGGGCGGAGGGGAGGGAGGCTGCTTCTGCGTTCAGTGGGACGTGCCGTCTCGGGTCAGTGCCTGGAGTTTGATGCTCCTGTCTCGCCTCCTTTTGCCCTCTGATTGCTCTTTCCGTCCCCACCCTCCCGACTCCCGCTCTCACACACACAGAGCCATCAGGCGCTGGCTCCTTTCTTTCCTGTTATATTCCTATTATTTTTATTTCGGGGTGACGTTACCCGAGGGCTACAGCCGGACGCCAGACATGACAGAAGGTCAGTGGCAGCGCCCTCAGGAGTAGGCAGGCCTGCAGACAGCTGGGTTCTCCGACTGAGGCTTAGAGGAGAAGCTCGCTCTCAGCTTAGCTTCTGTTACATAACAAACCGCCCCCAAACTTGGTGAGTTAAAACAACAACTATCGCGTATAGGTCACGGCTCTGTGGGTCAAGCGGGTGCTGGTGCTCGTCTGGGCCAGCTCGGGAGATTGCTGCCGGACTCTCTCAATTGTCCGTGCTCAGCTGGGCTTGCCGACCTAGGGGCCTTCCCTTGGCATCTGGCAGCCTCGGCTGAGACTCATTTCTGCTCCATAGGGTGGCTCACCTCGGCCTCGGTCCACATGATCTCTCTCTGCTCCAGGGTTCTAAGGAGGAATTGAGTGTTCAACTTGGTAACTCAGTTCTCTTCAAATTTCAAAGAATGGATCCACTCCTCCTTTTTGGTTTCTTTTTCCTTTCACCCCCCCAATCTTGAATGGGTTGTAATTCTCACTTTTGTAGCTGTGGATGGGCATGGCAAGAAGACCAGAGGGTCAGTCACGGAGGAGAGCAGGAGCCTCTGATTCAGGGGAGGCCTGGATGGCGCATCGTCGTCAAAGAAAACGGTCCAGGTGCTGGAGCAGCCGGAACGTGGCCAGGCCTCTTTTCTAACAGGGGTCCTTCCCGCCTTGGTCTGAACTCTGCCTCGTGGCTGTAGCTGCTGAGGAGAGAACCTTGGCTTTTCTCCTTGCTTTTCTCCCAAATGAGGTGTTTCAGACGGCCCTCAGAATGTTTTCTTCGCGGGCGGCACAGGTCTTTTTCTGCTCAGCTGACTCTCACACCCTGCGGAAGCCCCGTGCGGGGACGAGGCTCTCGTTCAGGGCTCTGTTATGGGCGAGGCCCTCAATATTGCCTCAATAGCGATGCGAGCGGAAGCCTAGAAGAGATCAGATGTGAAATCGCTGCAGATTCAGTCTCCTCGTCGGAAAGAAAGTGGGACCGGACCATGGCTCTTCTTCTCCGACTGGAGCCGGAACTCAGCCAGAGAGCGGCAGGGAGCTGGGTGACAGTGGCTGCCGCGTCCCGCCGGAGCGGGACTGACCTTTTGTAGCAGCCGAGTGTGGGGGCGGCGTGGGCACGCGGGGCTCCGCGCAGCAGTGGCCTCCCGCAGGTGGTGGAAGTAACGTCACGGGAACCCTTGCTCCGTTCTGCTCTGCCCTCCCCTTGGTGGCCTTCAGTCCGGAGAAGAGTGGATGGCAGTGAATAAAGTGAGAATCTTCGGGTCGCCAGCCCTGTGAGGTGACTGTTCTGTCGCACTCAAGGAGATGGCCCACCGAGAGGACGATCCTGTATCCCCCGTTCCCCTGCCTACAAGGTGACCAGCTGCCATCTTGGATCAGTACTGTGGGACAGAAGGACTGGTGTTCCGCAGAGGCTTGGATGAGATGGCTTCACGGCGCTGCTCATCTGCTGCTGGTTAAGAATCCACGGACTCAAGGGTTGCCTTCCGGTGCCTGGAAGAGCTGGCACTTTAGGGAACAGCAAGGAAGAGATCTTTCGCGTTTGAGATTTTTCAGCAAGCCGAAGATATGGAAGATGTACTATTCGGGGGTTTCTGGGAATATACGTTTTTGTTTCTGTTTTTTTATTGTTTCTTTAAATCAGAACGCAGAGAACAGTATTTCCACACGTTTTGTCACCCAGCACGAGACCACGTAATAGTCGTAACGACGATGAGGATGATGATGGAGGCAGCGGTAATGACGGGCTCACTGCGTGCCAGGCGCTGATCTGAGTACGTTACACGTATCCGCTCACTTCATTCTTAGGACGACTTTGTAAGTCCTAGAGTCATCCGCATTTTCATATATGACAAGACTGAGCGACCAAAGGGTGAAGTGATGTAGCTAGAGTCACACAACGAATCCGTTAGGGTTAGGATTTGAGGAGGTTTGAGTCCAGAGTCTGTGCTCTCTACTACACCTGTGCATGTTTGGTAGACTCTCATTACAATATACATACGTGTTATATATATATATATATATATATATATATATATATATATATATATATTTTTTTTTTTTTTTTTTTTTAATTGTAAAAGAGGGCTGCATAGAATTGGGCTACTGATTTTACATATTACCAAATAAGAATTTTATTTTTATTTATTTTTTTTTTTAATTTTTTTTTTCAACGTTTTTTATTTATTTTTGGGACAGAGAGAGACAGAGCATGAACGGGGGAGGGGCAGAGAGAGAGGGAGACACAGAATCGGAAACAGGCTCCAGGCTCCGAGCCATCAGCCCAGAGCCCGACGCGGGGCTCGAACTCACGGACCGCGAGATCGTGACCTGGTTGAAGTCGGACGCTTAACCGACTGCGCCACCCAGGCGCCCCCCAAATAAGAATTTTAAAAAATACAAATACCCTGTCCTATCACCATTATCTCATACAAAAAAAAAAAAAAAAAAGTAGTGGTTAAGAGCTCTGAAGTCAAATTTGGATGATACTACTCACTAGGAAGTCATATGACCTTGAGAAATTTAAATAACCCCTCTGCCTCAGTTCCCTCATTGTAAAATGGAGTTGATTATAACAGTACCTACCTTATGGGATAATTGGCAGGAGTCAGTGAAATACTATATGTAAGCCACTGAGGGCCTAGCATGGAGAAGCATTTGATACCTTTTATATTATGATTATTATTATTCACACCAAAGAAGCAAGAAGTATACAATATTAGAATAATATCAAATACATTGAAGTTTAGATTGCAAACTCACTGCCCTGTTTTCCCCCATCTTACTTGGTCATAGGCCACACGTGATCTGGGAGCCATTACTGACTTGGTCTGTTTCCATCTTCTTTTTTTTTTTTAATTTTTTAATGTTTATTTTTGAGAGAGACAGAGCGTGAGCAGGGGAGGGGCAGAGAGAGAGGGAGACACAGAATCGGAAGCAGGCTCCAGCTCTGAGCTGTCAGCACAGAGCCCAACACAGGGTTTGAACCTACAAACCATGAGATCATGACCTGAGCCAAAGTCAGATGCTTAACCGACCGAACCACCCAGGCACCCCTAGAGACTAAGGTCCTTTTTAGTGGAGGAATCATAAGCAACAGGAGGGAAAACGTTTTCAACTGTAGAACATTCGATGCATGGCCAACTCTCTAACCAACTTGGCTTCTGGTCCCCAGGCCTCCCGCACACCACCACTCCACTGTCCCGGCTTGAGACTGTACGGCTGAGAACCCACACCCAACATGTCACCCCCTCTTTCGGTCATTTACGTGTTCGGTGCCCATTCCCAGCCACCCTGGAGAACAAGGGCAAATACTCAGTCTTCCTTATATGCCCCCAGCAGGACTCAGCAGGAGATTCACACACAGTAGGTCCTTCATAAACCTACCAAAAGCAAAATCAGAGCATTTGACCTGTACCTAGGATCTGTGTAGTTACACTCGTCAACTCCCAAGTCGTTAGGCATCGTGTTTTTGCTGTTGTCTAATCCAAGCTTGAGTCTTTCAGAATAATGTCATTTTGTTAAAGATTAACAGCAGGCTGTGTTTTTGTATCCTGCTAAAATATGTAAAACAATTGGGGGAGAAGAGGGCTTTCTTTCCGGAGTTGATTTATATTATATTAATTAACTCTGTTGACTTTACACCATGCTTTGCAGTCAAATTAAGATTTTCCAGCAGGCAACTCCCTCCATTTCATTTAAAGGTACCCAGTGTTGCTGTGGTAGGAATGGAGGGGATCGGGTCTGGAGAAATCTCACACTTAACCCTTCAGTGAGAGGTGCCGTGCAGTGTCAGCACGGGAAGGGCAATCCAGCTCTCTCTTCTCGAGAGAGATCAAACGGTACTCATCCGAGAGCCATTTTACCACCTTCAGAGAACCCTGAGGGTCAAGTAAAAGGGGAAATGAAGGCAGATGGGGAATTAAAGACAGAGGAGCAGAAATTGCATCAAGGGAAGAATGTAAATATTTCAGTAGATTGAGGAACATAGGGCCGCTGAGCAGAATGTTTGGTCCGGGGGTGGCGAGGGACGCCCAGGCATCTGCAGGATCACGGAGCTGCCATGACATGTGGCCTTTGTCCTTTCAAAGGGATAAAATGCTTTGATGCTTAAAGCCACAACAGTACATGTCTTTGACATCGGGGGGAAACGTGTTATATTTTACTTACAGATTTTTAGGTGACAGGTTTGTTGTTTTTTTAATCTGTCTAATGTCTGGTTCTTACATTGTTAGTACATATGAACTTTTACAATTTGTACTTCTCTTGCTTAAAGGAAGAAGGTACCAGGCGTTTTATACCACGCCTTTCCCGTAACAGGTTCCCTAGTCACTCCATAGAATGTTCATGCATTCATTCCTCAAACATGGATGAAGTGCTTTAACCGTGAGCCAGATACAATGCTAGGTTCTAAGTGACTAAAGGGGCTTAAAAAAAAAGTCCCTGGCCCCTTGGCATGAGCACTTAGTGAATTCTCGGGCACGCTTGGTGATAGTCACCTTGGGAGGCGTAGACCTCGAACTGAGAGGTGGGCACCTAGGAGTAAGACTGCCGTTGTGTGCAAAAAGTGGCCCTCAGGCCGGCGTCTCTCTGGGGCCCCTGTTCCCAGCGCACTGTGGCCTCTGGGAGCGTTGGCCAAGGGATCTGTACTTCATACACGGGGGAGTTCCCCGCAGTTCTGTGGTTCCGGCTCCTGAGGCTTCTTTATGGGGGAGTTGCCCGCTGTCATAAAGTTGTAGGGCACCAAGAACCCCTTCCCTTCTGGATGGCTCACTCCCCACCACCGTGGGCTTCTCTTTGGTCTTTGCCGCCACGTTGCTCTTTGCCAGCAGAAGGTAGTTTGGGGCTCTCTGGCAACTTGGAAGACATCCTTTCCTCTGGCCAGGATGGTCTTGCGGATTCTGTCGTGAAGCCAACAGTCGGGCTGTGAATAGCCTAAACCCACCCAGCACTTCTTTCAAAAGCCCTGCAGAACTAGGTCATCGGGCTGTCGGGTGGTTCTTCCTCGGATTATGCGGTGCCGCGACGTTTCGCGTCCACTGCCTGCGGAATACCGAACTTGTTTCCAAACTAAATAGTTTCCAATGAGGACTTAATGGGAGCTTTTCATTTGAAATAGGTTGAAAACAAGCCATTTCCTACTCCCATTTCAAACAAATGTTGGTCCAATTATTTTCCTTTTTTTAACATAAAGTTAAATGGACTATTCTGCCCATCCCTGGCTGAGCTGAACCATGATTTCTCTTGATTATGCTTTTATGCTGTGAATCGCAAGGCTCCAGAGACATAATGGACGTCTGTGGGAGAGTGGCAGTAATTTTTAAAATTCTGCCAGCGCCTGTCAGCTTTCACTCCGGTGCCTGCTGCGCAAGAAGAAAGCACCCCACCAGAAGAAAAAAATCTGCCAACAAAACCAGCACTGTCCGCCCGTCCTGTGGGGGCTGGCACCAGACGGGCCTCCCCTCTGCAAGTCTATGTGGGCCTTGCACTCAGCCACCGGAGAAGCCCGGTTTCCAACTCTCCAGCCCTCCTCCTCCCCCTGTTTTCCAGCCATTAGCTTTTTGCGGTGTCGAGGGTTTCTCTCCCCACCCTCCTTAGTCTCATTTTTCTTAGTTTTACTTGGACCATGGCCCCAGGGAAAAGGAACTCCTGGCACCCTGCCTTCCGCCTGGTCCTTTACCTCCAGCAGCCTAACAGAATGGAAAAGAGAACGCCTCACAGGCTTTCTCCTTGGGTGGTGAGGCTATTTGGTATTTTGTGTGTGTTTTTCGGTGGCGGTGGTGGTCATCATCCTGGATTTGTCGAAAGTTCCAGAAAACTTGGGAGAAGAAAGTGCTTCTGGCCACCAGCTTCTGTCTTTGCTAAGGACAGCTGCCCCACCAGCAGGTTTCTGGGGAACCTACCGAGCAATGGCTTCTAATGGGAACAGTCTCTGCTCTCACCCAGAAGTTCCAAGAATGTAACTAGCCCCACAGAAGGGCGGGGGGAGAAAAAAACAGCCCTCAATCCCAGCTGCCGACTCGAGAAGCACAAAATACTCGCTTGGTTTTTGGTGAAAGCCCTTTATGCCTGCCCGGATGTCTCTGGTGCAGGAGCGGTCAGGGCTTTGGCTTTGGAAGGAGGTGGAAGATGTTTGGTGGCTTCCCCCTCGCGGGTCCGACTCGCGGTGTTCGTTCGGGAGGTGCTCGGCGTCGCCGTCCACGTGTTCCGTGGGGCTCGCACGCTCCTGCGAGTTCCCTGTAGAGAGGCGCCACCTGCTTAGGCCGGCGAGGCCGACAGACCTCCAATCGCAGCACCACTGCGCCTCTCCCCTGCAAAACCCCGACTGTGGTGCACCTGGCGGCCTCTCCCTCTGCCTGTGAGGTGGAAGGTGGCAGGCAACTTCGTGAGCGTGGGAGAATATCAGAGCTGCCCAGCGCTCTGGAGAGGTCGCCTAATGCGGGCCTGTACCTCTGGGAATGTCTTCAGCATCACCGGAGAGAGGCGGTCCGGCCTCCGCCTGAATCTCCTGTGCTGGAGAACAGCCCTGAGCAAGGACCCGGAGGAAACCTCTAATTCTCATAAGATTTCCCCCTGTGTGAAGTGAGGTCTGTTACTTCCTCCCCTTGGTCTGCCCCTCCTGGAGCCACCAAGAATAAAGTCCAGTGTCCTTGCTGTCATCCCTCCGGACACTTGGAGCTTTTTCTTCTCCGGGCCTGTGTTCAATCCTTCCAGCCGTGCCCCACATTGCTTGCTTCCCCAACCCCATGCCATTGGAGTCCTCTCCTCCAGACACGCTAGGGTTTGTTAATTCTCAGGTCTGAGCTCCCCAGAATGGAGCGAGGGGCTCTCACTGCCTTTGACAGAGACCCGTGGCACCTTCCAGCAGTATTGGCTTTTGCTGGTGGTTTGACCGGAAAACGTTCGTGTCTTCCGAACTCCATTGGAGTCTCTCTTTACATCTAGAACCATTGGGTATATTGGTTCCACCTCTGCGTGTGTGTTTGTTGTTTCTCAACCCGTGTGCAAAGTACAGACGTTCCTGATTAAAGGGCATCTTATCGGGATGAGATACTTTGGCATCTGTGTTTCACCATCACACTGCCCCTTCCAGCTTCAAGTCATATGAAAATTGAGCTCATCCCCTGGGTGCCAGACACCGCGCTGGGCTGGGGCCACAGCACGGAATAGGACAGGCACAGTTACTTCCCAAACTGCTCATTGGGACAGACAAGTGCTTGAGACGGGACATGCAGAAGCACACAGGCAAGTGCTTAACACATTCAGGCTTTCCGGAAAATGTAGCACCCGTGAGTAGGAGTTGGCCGAGGGATTACTGTTCCCGGCAGGGGGAACTGCGAATGCAGCGGGAGAGGTGACGGAAAGCATGGCACCTGCCGTCACTGCCTGCAGATCACGCCCTCCATCCTCGTCAGGGGCTAATACGGATGTGCAGCCTGATGGGTAGAAGAAATTACAGTGAAGACCTTCATCGTCTCCCTTTGGGCACATCAAACATTTATGAGCTCACCTAATTGCATTTGTGTCCCAACCACACTCCTCTGTCTTGACCATCTGAATTGCATGTGAAAGCGCATTCGTGTCTCACCGAATACGGGCCTGCCCTCTCTACATTATTTTCCAAGCTTATCGATCTCCTACCCTGTGAAAATGGTCTTGTTCTCATGACTTGTTCCTCATAACCCCCGTTGGCTTCACGCGAGCACCAGTTCCCCGGCTGTCCTCCTGATCACCTGTCTTATTTTCCAGGTCACTCGTGAGCATAATAGGTCACTGGCAGGGCTGTGCCTGGAACCCCAGTGTCTGACTCCCTTGTCCAGAGGTCTGTCCTTCCCACCATTCTGCCCTCCCGTGCCCACCTTTGAAGAGCAGACACGACACAAGGTTCTTTTTGAGAGCATCTGGTCCGTCCCTGCTGTGCGGTTAGAGGAGCCAGGAGGCCAGGCGGGTCTTTACCCAGCTGAGAATGGGAAGGGAGGTGCCCAGGTAGCAGCCACGGCCATAGGCTTGCTCGTGGCTTCCCTCAGAAGGCCTTTGGAGTAAACAGACGCAAGGCTCTATGGTTAATAAAACATCCTGGCGTTTATTCTCTCCTTTGTTTCTCACCCCCGTGAAGTCAGTGGGAAAACATTCTTGTTCCCATTTAGTACATGGGACTCAAAGAACAGGAGAGACTTACATACTAAGTAACCAAGCTCCGGTGCCCCCAAGGACTTCTGGCTTCCCTCTGTCCCTATCTCAATGATGATATCAACCCTCTGACCTCTCCCCTCTCCAGAATGCTGGCTGGGTGATTGGGTAATGGAATATAAATAGAAGGAAAGAAAAAAATAGATTAAGTTCCAAGCACTAGTAGGCTGACGACTGAATACTGAGGCCCACTCAGACCTTTAGATCATTTTCCTGTCACTCCAGAGCTGAAAAGCAACAAGTGACAGCCAACAATCCCTAGGCTTAACCCGACGGTCTTGTAGAAACAAGCCCAAGTATGAGCTATTCTAAGCAGGATGACAGGATTGGAATTCGGTCATGTTTCAGATGTACTTTTAGATCCAAATAGAGAAGGAGTCTTGTAAAGAGCCCTATAAAAATGGTTTAAAATAACAAGCTGGCGGAGAAAGGAATGTAGACGCAGAGAGCCGGGGTGCTGCTCCATTCGGAGCATGCTCACCACAGTTACCGGGGGGGTACTGACAGGATCCCTTTGCTGAGCCTAGCAGTACCCTTAGCTTGCTCCCAGGCTCAGGAACCAAGGGCCGCCTCCTAATTGAGGGGTGTTAATTGTCTAGATCCTTTAGGTGAATCAGCAATAGGCCAGGGTAGCCGTTTCCCTAACAGGTACGGAGTGCCTTGGTAGAACGGTGACGAAAACCATCGCCATATTTCTGGTCTGGGACTTGTTGAGTTTTTCGAGTCTAGAACTCCAGAGTCTGGGGCTCCTCGATTCCTTAGCAAGAGCAAAGGGACGAGTACTCTGTGTTACAGTCCTTGGTGAATTAGACCTTGAGACTTCATAATTAAAATGGATTTAATAGAGGAAGGGAGGCTGGGATATCTGCCCCAGTAAGCAGGCATCTTCTGTCAGTAGGAGAGTGTGTCCTTTGTATTTAAACAGCTTCTCCAAAAGGCTCTAAATGAGATTTGGGACTTAAACAAGATTTGGTGTGATTTGCTAATTACCCAAGTTACTATTACCTGATTAACACAGGAACCCTAATAGTCTGTTGCAGTGTCTTTCTTCCGGGTGCCAAGAGGCTTGACATCTGTCACCTGTTCACTTGGAGGCATTTTAATTAACCCAAATTATGGATGTCTTTTCTGCTTTATGATTTGGTGCCTGGATTTTATATTTAAAAGTTAATAACCACCTAAAGGAGGTTTGCTGCCAAAATACGAGAGTCTGACAAATCTGTTTGTGGTGAAGAATCAGGCGGAGTTCTTGGTGTATTCCCGGCCGTCAGCCTGGGAAGCGATACAGCGGGCACGGAGGACGGCTTCCCGGTGACCAGTCACAGACCTCAAGAAAGAACACCCTCACCTCTCTCTGTGCCTTCCCAGCCTTGACTAAGGCCTCTGACCCAGGGCTGATGTAACTGCACGGGGTTCGAGCCGAAGAAGCTACATGGCTTTCTCAGGGGCGCGCAGGAAGCCAGGACGGCATTCGGACGAAATAAGAATAATTAGTTTAAAAAAAACAATAGCGATCATGGCTTTTTCGCTCTGACCACCAGAAGGCTCTGCTGACTTTCATTCCCGAGGTGGGGTTTCAGTGCGGATAAAGGCAGCCAAGGTTGGAGCCTCAGCAAGTTTCCCATAAGGTCGGAACTGCTTCAGGGGATGCCGGGGCGCTTTGCACCGCAGCTGGTGACCGGTTTCTCCCTCAAATAAAGACGGCTCGTTTAGCCGGTTCTGAGTTCCGAAGCTTGTCTCCGCATGTGCTCTGCTCTGAGAGGACACCGTCCCAGGAGCCTGGGGCCCACGTGCTTAGTGACCAGAATCTTCTCCAGAACCAGGGACCGGGGTCCGCACAGAGACCAGATTGCAAGTCAGAAGGTGGAAAACTGGGGGCCATCCCCCGAGCCAGTGTGCCCTGCCTTGCCTTTAGATGGGAAGAGATTCCTAGGGTTGGGGCTGGGGTCCGCGCCGAGGACAGAGGGCCCTCTAGGGTTTGCTTACTGCGTGTCTTCCACTGAAGTTCCCACACTGTTCAAGTTCACTGGGTGTTGAAGAAGAATAACCCGCCTGAGGCACAAACTGGTGGCCTTATGAAGTGATGAGTTCCTCCAGGGCACCAGGAGACCAGGCGCTCTAAATGGTACCCCGACGCACTGGGGAAGTTAACCTCATTCACCTTCCACGGATGAGCACATCATTCCCAGAAAATCGTTCGTTCGTGTTTGACCAGGCGCAGCCCCAGTGTGGATGGCAAAGTTCTCTTTTGACCTCCCGAGTTAACCATGATCTTTCTCTCTTCTGTCTCAGCCGAGCTTTTTTCTTCCGGAAAGAGATAGTACCTCACGGCTCTAGGATTAGCGTCAGAGGCCTCACCTCTGCCTCTCCTCACGCAGACATCTCCCCACCCAGGGTTGTTGGTATTTCTGCGGCTGTGTCACCGCGGACCAGGCGACTCGGTTCCCCGACAGTGAGGCTGGGGGCCGGGGGCAAGGAGACCGGCCTTGAGTTCATATTTGTTGAAACTGTTCCTTGGAAGTTTGCTAGACCATGCCGTCTACTTTTATATATGCTGCACGTTTTCCAGAAGAAAGAGTTAAGAATAGGGATATCAGGTGCCTTGGACAGTATTCTCCCCAGGCCAGAGTGGAGGTAACGAATGAAGGTTATCTGCCTGGGATGTTAACCAAAATAAGGATTTAGCTGTGGAGCAGTGAGAACACTGGTACAGGGTTATTTTTTACAGTTTCAACATAACACACTCTTATCAGAAAAAATATTCAAGTACAACCAGGGAGCATTGCCACTGTACACGTTTTGGCATCGAAGCCTTTTTATGTGGCTGTTACCCCAAAATGTGCGTGCTTCTGCAGCTTGTAACTTTTTTTTAATTTCAGCTTTACTAAAATATAATTGACAAATAAATTTATCACATGGTTAAAGTATACATCGTGGTGACTTAAATTTACACATGCATTGAGAAAGGATTTTAGTTCATTAAAATCCATCACCTCACTTTCCTTCCTTCCTTCCTTCCATCTTTCCAGCCTTCCTTCCATCATCTTTCCTTCCATCATCTTTCTTTCCCTCCTTCCTTCCTTCCTTCCTTCCTTCCTTCCTTCCATCCATCCTTCCATCCTTCCTTCCTTCCTTCCTTCCTTCCTTCCTTCCTTCCATCCATCCTTCCATCCTTCCTTACTTCCTTCCTTCCTTCCGCCTGCTTTCTTTCTTTCTTTCTTTCTTTCTTTCTTTCTTTCTTTCTTTTGGCGACAGTGGTTGATGGTGACGGTGGTGGTAACACTTAAGTCCTGCTCTGTTAGCAAATTTCTTGTTCAGCCATGAGAAAGAAAGAAATCCAGATATTTGCAACAACATGGACAGACCTTGAGGGCATTATGCTAAGTGAGATACACCAGACAGAGAAAGACAAATAGTGCAGGGTATCAATTACATGTGAAACCAAGGCGGGGAGTCAAACCCATAAAACAGAGAGCAAAAAAGTCGTTTTCAGGGGCGGGGGGGGGGGGGGTGTAGGTAATAGGGAAACATTGGTAAAAGGTACAACTTTCGGCTGTAAGATGAGTAAGGTTTGAGGATCTAATGTAAAGCATGGTGACTATAGTTGACAGTGCTTAATTTTAGATTTTGTTTTCTTTTGCTTCGTCATTTTCTGTTTTGATTTCTTTTCAAATGAGATTATATTAAGTATATTATTCATCAGCTTGTTTTAATAGCTTTGTTCAAATATAATTTATGAGCCATAAAGTTCACTCATACTAAGTGGACAATTGAATGGTTTTTGGTAAATTTGCAGGGTTGTGTAACCATCACCTCAATTAAGTTTTAGAACATTTTCATCATGCCAGTAAAATCCCTTACGCCCATTTGCAGTCAGTCCCTATTACCTCCCCCGGTCCAAGGCAACCACTAGTCTACTTTCTGTGTCTACAGATTTGCCCTTCCGGAACGTTTTGTACAAATGGAATCCTACAATATGGAATCATCCGTATCTGGCTTCTTTCACTTTGCATGCTGTTGTGGGGTTCATCTGTGTTGTAGTGTTTATCGGTAGTGTATGCCCCTTTCTTGATGACTGATGCTCCGTTGAAGGGACGGAACATAGTTTTTCACCGATTCACCGATAATGGACATTTGTTTCCACTTTGGGGCTGTTATTAATCATGCTGCCATGAACATTCATCTACACATCTTTGAGTGGATGTATGTTTTCATTTCTCCCGCTTGATACCTAGGAAAGAATAGCTGGGTCATACGGGAAATTTCTGCTTAACATTTTTAAGATACCGCCAAAATGTTTTTTCCATAGTGGCTGCACCATTTCACATTCCCCCTAGTAACATACGAGTGTTCTAATTTCTCCATATCCTCGCCAACATTTGTAATTGTCTGTCTTTTTTTTATGATAGCTCTCCTTGTGGACGTGAAGTGGTATCTCAATGTGGTTTTAATTTGCATTTCTCTGATGGCTAATGATGTTGAGCGGCTTTTCATGTGTTCTTGGCCATTTGTATATCTTCTTTGATGAAATATTATTCAAATCTTTTGCCTGTTTTTTTTTAATTAGTTTGTCTGTCTTCCTATGATTGACTTCTAAGAATTCTTTATATATTCTGGATATAAGTCCTTTATCAGGTGTATGATTTGCGAATATTTTCTGCCCATCAGCTGCTTGACTCTTCACATTTATGATGGTGTCTTTTGAATGCAGAGTTTTTAATTTTGATGAACTCCCGTCTGTCGGGTTTTTTCTTTTAGGAATCATACTTTCGTTGTATCTAAGAGCTCTTTGTCTCACACTAGTTCCCAGAGACTATCTCGGTGTTTTTTTCCTAAAAGTTTTATAATGTTAGCTCTCTCTTTTAGGCCTGTGTGACCCATTGAACTTTTGTAGGGTGTGAATTAGGCATTTCATCTTCTTGCCCGTGGATGTCCAGTTGTCCAGCACTCTTTGTTGGAAAGACCACCCTTCTCTCACTGAAATGCCTTGGCACATTTTGTCAGAATTCAGTTGACCATAAATATAATTCATTGTCATATATATTTATCTCTGGACTCTCATTTCTGAACCTTTGATCTGTATGTCTGTCTTTATCTCAGCACAAGACGGTCTTGATTACCATAGCTTTGAAAGATGATTTGAAATTGGAAACTGTGAGTCTTCCAATTTTATTTTTCTTCTTTTTTTTTAAATATGAAATTTATTGTCAAATTGGTTTCCATACAACACCCGGTGCCCATCTCAACAGGTGCCCTCCTCAATGCCCATCACCCACTTTCCCCTCCCTCCCACCCCCCATCAACCCTCAGTTTATTGTCAGTTTTTAAGAGTCTCTTAAAGATTGTTTTGGCTATTTGGGGTTCTTGGCATTTCTATATAAATTTTAGGATCATCTCATCAATTTCTGCAAGGAAAAAAAAAGTCTGTTGGGATCTTGTCAGGGATTGCATTCAATCCACAGACCAATTTGGGTAGAATTGCCATCTTAACAATATTGACTCTTCCGGGCTATGGCTGTGACATGTCTGTCCATTTATTTAGATTTTCTTTAATTTCTTTCCAAAATGTTCTGTAGTTTTCAACACACAAGTTTTGTACTGCTTTTTTTTTTTTTAGTTTATTTATTTATTTCAAGAGATAGAGAGCAAGAGAGGGGCAGAGAGAGAGAATCCCAGGTAGGCTCTGCACTGTCAGCACAGAGCCAGACGTGGGGCTCAGTCCCACGAGCCATGAGACCATAACCTGATCCGAAATCAAGAGTTGGACGCTCAACCCACTGAGCCACCCAGGTGGTGCTGTACTTCTTTTGTTACATTTATTTCTGAGTACTTGAGTCTTCTTGGTGTTATGGTGAGTGGAGTTTTTTCTTTTTCAGTTTTGAACTGTTCCTTGCTGCTATCCATACATACAGTTCGTTTTCACGTATTGATCTTTTATCCACTGAATTGACTCGATTCGTGTATTAGTTCTAATAACAAACTAAGGGTTGTTTTGTGGATTCCTAAGGATTTTCTACATTTCAGATCATGCCATCTGTAAATAAGCATAGTCTTGCTTCCTCTTTTCCCATACGGGTCACTTTTATTTTCTCGTTTCGCCTGATGCAGAATTTTAAGGACGAAAACTTGGTAGATTTTCACGAGTACACTTACGATATAAATGAGGAGCCAACTTGCACGATCTCAGATGAGCCTCACAGAGACAGAGGGAAGAAGTGGTCACTGCTCTCGCAGACGAGTAAAAATGCCAATTTGCATAGACTTGGGGTTTCATGATCTTCCTCTTAGTGGGTGGTTCTTTCAGCAGCCTGACCAGAGGCAGGCATGAAAACGCCTGAACAAAGCATGAAAGTACCCTGAGTGGGCAAAGATAGATGCCATGCATCCTCCAAGTTCATTTCTGTAACCCAATGGGAAATCTCTGATCTACACGGAACCCCATCTTCGAGTCTACATGTTGTTTCAATAAGCATGAGTATGTGGTTTTCTAGGGGTTGGTTTGGCTTGGGGTTTCTCTGTAGCTGTGTTTTAGGAAGGGTGTTAGAGAAGAGACAAACTAAGAGTTGCACAAAGGACACCAAAAAGTGAAAGGATAATGTCTCACAGTGAGAGAAGACATTGAAAAGACTCCACCTATATTTCCAGACACCTGCTCAAGGCCTCGTGCTCAAGAATTGGAAAGCACCTCCAGCAAGCCAGTTGAAGGCCACCTCCCAGTCTCTGCAGGCTGTGAGCAAAAGCCAAAACCCCAGTGGCCCCCTCCATTTCTTTTGTGGCTGATGAATCCGATTCGAGGGCAAAATACTTCATAATTTTCCCTATGAAATTCTGGCTTGTTAGCGTCAACCCATTGTTCTCGTCTTTCACGATCTCTTCAGATTCTGATTCTCTTTCCTGGGCCAGAGATTAGTAACTAAGCCAAGGGGTGATTTCTCACGGTGATAACCCTGTGTTCTCACGAAAGTTAAATCTCATTTACTACGGAATAAACACTGTAGCTCACGTAGCTTCTTAAAAAGTTCGTCATCAAGGAATATTGGGAAAAGATATACAGTAACAAAATAAGAGCCCACCATCTAGCCAGGCTGTTAGAGTGGGAATTTACAGGTAGACAAGGGGGGAGGTTAGACCGATCCACGTAGGAACAGCTCAGAATTGGAGACATCAGTATGAACTCATGTTTCACTTAATGTAGATACAGACGGTTGCATATAGAACTATTTACAAACCTGTGTGTATCCACAAAGCTTAATGTACACGCATGTATTTCTGTGCCCTGTCAGCTGTCAGGGCCTGAAGGAAAGGACACCCAGGTGCAGCAAGCACATCTTCACCCAGATCTTGGTTTCTAATACCGTTCTCCAATAATGTGAAAAATGGCTCCCAAGAGATTCTAAGATTGGAGCAGGAAATATGCAAGATGAGCCCGGAGTATTTTATAGTGCCAGGAAAGGAAGTGCTTAAAAAAAAAAAAAGGAAAAAAATTTCATGGATGTTTGTCAGAGGATCGCAGGAGCCACCCAAAAGAGTTTCTGGTGGCCAAACCTGGAATAATTTTATTAGCAAAACCATGAAGTAGCATTGCAGTATAACCCCAAGTATGATTCTACACTGATATTAATAAATTGATCAATTTGGGAGAAGAGATAAACGTGTGTAGAATTCCAGATAATTTCTGTGGGTCCTCTGCCCTCAATAGGGTAGCATAACTCCTTAGATGTGGGCCGTGCACAGTGAGTGGCTTAATTCCAAAGAGGATTGTATGAAAGGGGAGGGGGACACTATACAGTAGAGACACCTGATAAACACTACTTCAGCCTGGTGAACATCCAGCCAAGGGAGTCATAAATGCTGGCAATAGAATATTATTGTATCGTATAATATAGTATAATATAGATAGTATAGTATAGTATAGTATAGTATAGTATAGTACAATACAGATAGTATATTCATACTCTTGATATTATGTGATGAAAAGGATGCTCTACCTCTGTGATCTTCCTCCGCCAAACCCGTAAGTTCAGTCTTACTATGAGAAAACGAACAAATTGCAATAGTGGGGCAGCCTCCAGAATAGCTCAGTTCTCCTAAAATGTGTCAAGGTCATCAAAACCAAGGACATTTGGAGAAAGTGCCCCAGCCAAAAGGAGCAGAAGGAGACATGACAATTAAATGGAATGTAGCATCCTGAAGGATTCTGAACCAGAAGAAAGACATGAGGTAAAAATTAAGGAAATCTGAATAAACTACGGACTTTAGTTAATGATACTGTATCAGTATCGGCTCATGAATTGTAATGAATGTGCCACACTTAAGGAAGATCGGGGATAACGATAATACGTGAATGTAGTATTGGGGACACTGGATGTTGGATATATGGGAATACCGTGTACTGCCTTCTCAATTTCTTTGTAAATCTAAAATTATTCTTAAAACAAAGTCTATTTACAAGAAAAACCAACGTCACTACCAGTTTTGAAAAATCTTAAAAGGTTGGCATCAGTTATCTGGAAAATTTATTTGTGAGAAAACCTATTCCTTTATGATGATGGATAAGTGAAGCATTGCTGAATGGTCTCTGCCTGTCTGAGCAAGTTAATGTTTCCAAGAAAAGAGGATGGGGCTTGTGTAGGAGAAAGAAAATGCGAGTGTGTGCGCACATGTGGGTATGTGTGTGTTTAAACAGGAGGAAAAAGTGAATTCTAAAATGTTAAAACCTTGGAGTGGAACTTAATCTAATTTACAAGCAGTTCCACTAGAGTTGTGTGAGGATTTTTTTGTTGTTGTTGTTAAAGAGAAAAACTAGTTTCAAGCATTATTAAGCTTTTTTCCCCTCCCAGAAGCTAAGAAAACCATCTGTGAGAACCTGTTTGCATGTTTGTTTTCTACAATAAAATGCAAAATACTTCTTCCTGTTAGCGGATTATACCATATGTCTCTCCCTGTAACAAAATCAGCATGTTTATTAATGAACCCAATCAGAGGCAAAGATTTAGAAAGATTTAAGGAACAGAGTTTTCCATTCAATATTTCAGCAAAAGAAACTTCTGGTTAGACATCATTGTTGTGCTTGGAAAATAGTAGCTTTGTTTTCACTTTGAAATCAACTTAAACTTGGCAGGGGACAGGGAGCAGGAGGAGAGGGAGGCCTTTGAAAATTTTTTGTAAAAAAAAAAAAAAAGTCTGCATTTAAGAATGGCCCTTCCTGCCTGGTGATTCCCCTCCTGATTCATCCACAGTTTATATGTGATTAATAATTAATTTGATCAGTTTCATTTTTTTTCCAGACAGACTAATTAAAGTGCTCGATGGCCCAGATCCCCCATATCTGATTGCAGTGACAGGCCCGTGGGCTTCCTGGAGTGACAGGAAGCGAATGAAGTAGTTTCAGCCATATTGGCAAAGCAGCCCGTGGTGCCCACAGTGGAAACCTCTGAGTGTCCCAGCTTCAGGCCATCTGAATAATCACGTGGGTTGGTGGCACTGGGCGTGGCACAGTGCGTTAGAAAGAAGTCTGACACGACCCAGGCAAGTGGCCCGGAGCAAATGTCTTCTTCTCTCTAGGCCCCAGGCTGCTCGTCTGACAAATGAGGATGTCAGCTCTGCCGTTCTTTGATTTCTGAACTTGTGGGCACGTGGCCGTGACAGCAGAGACCATAAGCAGGCAGGAGTCTTGGAAGCCAGACACGGGACAGATTTTAGGGTAGATGTTCTATTCTGCTCATTCAACCTCCATCCAGATCTTCTTTCTACCCAGTGGTGTAGATAGCCCCACAAACTTATTTCATTGCACGGATTTCTTGTCTGCCATGGCTTCTCAGAAATCTGGGGGAAAAAATGAAACCCCCGTTTCCAGGGGCACAGCTTCAGGGGAAAAAGTGACTCGTGAGCCCTTGGAAGGGCCCGGAGACGCTGTGGAGCCGCTGTGAGGCTGGGCCAGGATAGCCACTCTGCCTTGCTCATGGGGGGGTCTTTGGGTGGCGTTTTGGTGCCATAGTCGTGACACATACAGGTCTCAACACGGCAGCTGCAAAGCATTATCTTGTTTTCATGAGCTAGAGCCGGTGAGAACAGGGAGGAGGTCTGGGCAATTTTGGTAACTATAGAAAAAAAAATTTTTTTTAATTTGAGGACACGGGTTAGGACAGAGCAGGTAGAGTTAAATACTTACACATTAATGGTTTGGGGATTTTTTTGTAATGTTTTTTCTTGAGAGAGAGAGGAAGAGAGCGTGTGTGCAGCTGGGGGAGGGGCAGAGAGAGAGGGAGACACAGAATCCGAAGCAGGCTCCAGGCTCCCAGCTGTCGGCACAGAGCCCGATGTGGGGCTTGAACTCACGAACCGTGAGATCCTGACCTGAGCTGAAGTCAGATGCTTAACCCACTGAGCCACCCGGGCGCCCCCACGCTAATGCTTCTGAGGGCAGATGGGGAATCCTCTTAAAAAGGCCTTTTGACTGTTCCACTGCCCTGTCTCTGGGATGGACACTTCTCCATAGCCTCCGATCCATCCCAGTTCTCCACGTGCCCTGCCATCCATGGAAAAATGCATTTACACCAACAAACCCCGTGCTCTCAAGGAGTGCTCTGACCCCTGGATACTCTGGCTTCTCAGATCTCTCGGACATCTGTGGCTTTCTTTTGCCGGGGCAGTGGGGGGGGGGGGGGGGGCCTGGAGGCAGAGGAGCGCGACGCTAGCAGCAAAGTCTGCTGCCCTGTGTGGCCAGGTTAGAGCAAAGTCAGGGGCTAAAGAGGTTAGGAGACTTTCTGGCAACCAGGGGTGTCGCCGAGAAAGGCCACCCGCCCCCACCCACCCACTGAAGCTCTGAATGCCGAGTTCCCAAGTGACTGCCAAGGAGCAGGCCAGATGGACAGTGATCAGCTGTCACGTTGGACAGCTGCTCTCCCCCGTGATGAGAGCACATGCTGATGAGGCACGGGCTGAGGCTTTGAGCCCATGTCAATTGGCTTTGCTCTCTACTCCATCATTACGGAATTTTAGTTTAATTCAGCAAATAGACATTGGTCTCCTGTTTTTGCCAGCCAATAGAGCAAGACACTGAGTGTGGAGACAGATAAAATAGGTCCTTTACCTGATGGAGAGACAGACATGAGCAAACAGACCTCATTCACTGTGACAGATGCGAGATTATCTGGAAAGAACAGTCCAGCCAGACCTGGGACGGATTGTTGCAAGTGTGGGATTAGGGTTGTGGCTCAGTCACTTAAGCGTCCGACTCTTGGTTTCAGCTCAGTTCATGATCTCATGGTTCATGAGTTCGAGCCCCACGTCGGGCTCGGTGCTGACAGTGCAGAGCCTGCTTGGGATTCTCTTTCTCCCTCTCTCCCTATCCCTCCCCCTCTCACTCAAACGTGCTCCCTCTCTCTCTCTCTCTCAAAATAAATAAACTTAAGAAAAAAAAAGAACAGCCCCAATCCATCTTCCCTAGTCACAGACCCCTCAAAACCAAGATCCAGCTGTAGGAAGCATGTTGTAGTTCATTAGAGCAGTATCTCCTTAATTCTTCCAAGGAGTATTAAAAGCATAACTTGAAAAAATGATGTCATAAACCCATACGAGTGGGCAGTAGTGGATTAAATAAAGTTAAACACGTTGCTTTCGTTGGTGGGTTGTTTTTTAACTGCAGAACTTCTCAGAACCTTGAGTCTGCTAAGCATACTTTGTGAATATCCCAGAGGAGGATATGGTCTTGAGGGGTTTGACTTGAAAGCCTTTTCCCACAGAGAATCTCCTTGAACCTGGGGCCCTCATGTCCTCAGACCCTGGTGCAGTGTCTCGTCTGGACTAGAAGTTTGCGGAGTGGGATCCCAGCCCTGGCTCTGTCACTGGCAAGGCCTTAGGATATCCTGTAACCCTCTCGGACCCCATTCCCTCATCGAGACAAGGCGGTAGTGACATCGGCCTGTCTTTCCGGATGGTTATGAAATACTCTATAGGAAAGCAGTTTGTACTAATAAGGGCTAGGATTGTTACTGCTACACGGTGACAATAATGGTTCTGATAAAGCCCTCCAGGCCTTAACTGCTTGATTGCCCCGAGGCTTGGAACCTCTCCCACTCTGCAGAAACTTCCCTCTCCTTATGTTCCTCCCCCCCTCCCCCCGAGCTACTTCTTATAGCCACCCCTTCAACCAAATGTTGGTACCCCTGAGGCTTCTGTTTGGGGGATCCTTTTTTCTTTTCACGCTCGACCATTTCTCTTGAAATTTCCATGTGTCAACGTCGCCTGTAGCCGGCCGCCCGTGTTTCTGTCTCCAGCGTTAACTTCTCTCATCAGCTCTGGATCCGAATTGCCAGCTTCTCGCCACGTATTTCTATGTAGTTATCTCCAACTCAACGCTGGTACATCTGTTTACCATTCCCCACCCACTGTGCTCCATCACGACCGGGTACCAACCTACCTGCTGCCCATGAACTCCTGCCCATCCTTCAGAACCCACTTGAAATGTCTCCTCCTTGCTTCTCTCCTCCTCTGCGCCCCTAGAGAGCTCTGTGCCTACGTCTAACATGGCCCGTCTCACCCTGGCGTTGTCATCATTGGTGTGGGTTTTGTGAAGTCAAGGACCATGCCTTACTCGTGTTTAAATTCTCCTCACGAAGCAGAGTGCGGGGCACGTGGTAAGTCTGTTAAGGTGGATGTGTATATCTCATTCTAGTCATGCCTGCGCAGCAGAGGAGAGCTTCATATTTAATGCCACATCTGGCTTTACACCAGAGCCCTGAACCTGCCGGAAACAGTTTTGTTTTTGTTTTGTTTTGTTTTTTTTCTCTTCCCCCCCCCGCTGGCTAGGGCTTGCAGGCACCTAGAAGCCGAAGACCTACAGAGGCTCCGGAGGAGGCCACGGGTGCCTCTGGCCGCAGCTCCCCCTTGGCTCTGGGCCGGCCAGTGCTCCTAGCGCATGGCCCTCGCCTGGTGGAGGTGAGCACCCTCTCCTCCCCACCTTGGCCGAGCCGTGTTGATATTCTGGCGGCATAGCCAGGCTTGTTATTGAGCACATGCTTTGCAGATTAGCCTGTTTGTATAGCCAATCGAACATGTGCTCCATTAAAAATTAAAGCATCCTGTTTTAAGGATGGAGCAGGAGACATCAGCTGCCACTGTGTAGCAGACATGCAAAGCCCCAGAGCCCATTACCATAGGTTACAGCAAATGTTAATCAGTGCCAGCGCAGTTAAATAATGCAGTTTGTGCAGATGGCGCTGGTACATCTCCTCACAGATGTGTCCACAAGTCCCGGAGGTTGCCGTATCACAGGCGTTGTCGGGAGCAGTCAGATCTGATGCTGACTGTCAATATCACCTTTTGTGTTTGCGCACATCCACCCGCCGGCTGAGCGGCGGCGAGCAGGACGCCTCCAGGCCCCACTTCCAGCAGCCCCTCCAGAAGCCGGAGCAGAGAGTTTTCGCATGAAGCTCCCAGGAAAAGCAGGCGTATTTCTGCTAAATAGCCGGGAACCCCGAAGTAAAGCTCCTCGGTCTGTTCCCTGACCCTCGCCCGGCTGCACCCCGTGAGCCGCGTCCAAGCCGGGTGGAGTCGGGGGAGCGTCCCCGCCCTCGCTCCTCGCGGCGCTCTGCTTGGCCGCGGCCAAGAACGCACACGTATTTGTCTTCGCCGGTTCGGCAAGCGCAAGGACACCTCCCCGGTCGGAGTCGTTGGAGTTGCTACAGCTCCTGCCGTGCACACACGGCCTGATTCCGAGCGGCGGCACGTTCGTTCCCAAAGCCCAAGCGCTCGGTTCCCTGGTCCAGGTGTCCCTACCCTAGGGCCCGGAACAGACACTTTATGTAAAATTAAGGAGCAGATCGCCATTCGTGCTGCCAGCAGTGAGAAGCAGCTCATAGCAGGAAGAGAACCGGACCCGCTCTCTGCTCTCCCGGTACCTCTTGACTAGCAGCTGTTGGGGGGACCCTTCGGTGAAGGGGCAGGTGCTCGGGCAGGAACAGGTACGGTTACTGAGCCCCACAAGAGTGATAACCCTCTGTTACCAGGAGGAAATGAAATTAAGCTCAAAGTAAGCAAGCGTGGGTGCGCCTGGGTGGGTCAGTCGGTGGAGCGTCCGACTTCGGCTCAGGTCGTGATCTCACGGTTCGTGAGTTCGAGCCCCGCGTCGGGCTCTGTGCTGACAGCTCGGAGCCTGGAGCCTGCTTCGGATTCTATGTCTCCCTCTCTCTGCCCTTCCCCCGCTCAGGCTCTGTCTCTCTCACCCTCTCAAAAATAAATATTAAAAAAAAATAGTAATCAAGTGTGGGAAACGTTTAAACCGAGAACCAGGGAAGATTTCTCTTGATAGAGTTCATGTTCTCCTTAAAGGGCCCCGCTTGGGCTTCCTGAAAGATATACCGCCGTAGGACAACCCATTCCTGAATACCGTGAGGCACTAACGTAGCAATGAGACTAGACTCACAAACTAGGCCCTCTTCTTCATTCCCAGGGGTAGCGGATTGCAAGTGGGGATTGTAACTATTGCTACATGCACCTGCTGGAGGTGCAGGAACCAGGGGCGTGCTTTCTTCTACTTGAATGCAGATACATTGTTCCTGCTTCATCTTAAAAGTGCTGCCCTGGAGGTACCTGGGTGGCTCAGTCGATGAAGCATCCCAACTTCGACTCAGGTCATGATCTCAAGTTCGTGGGTTTGAGCCCCGCATCGGGCTCTGTGCTCACAGCTCAGAGCCTGGAGCCTACTTCGGATTCTGCGTCTCCCTCTCTCGCTGCCCCTCCCCTGCTTACACTCTGTGTGTGTATGTCTCTCTCTCTTTCTTAAAAATAAATAAACGTTAATTTTTTTTTTAAATACTGCTCTGAAAGCCATGCATCCTTCCCTTCTACCCTGTCTTATCTACTACCCTCCATTTGTTGAAGATTTTAACTTCCCGCTCCCTCTTTTCTTCCCACCAAGACTGCGCATTCACACGGGGCAGCCCATCTCTGCCTCAGGCCCCCCAGTTCCTGACCTTTTGCAGCTGCCTCAACCCTCCATTCCTGTCATCACCCTGCATCTGGTCACTACCAGTAATGAATTGTGATTTCCAAACAATCAGAGGCAAGGAGGCCAAGGAACTGAGAGTCGGGGATGCCCAGAACCCCCCTTGACTCCTCTCACGTTTAGAGGAGAGGTGCTTACCTCGCTCAGACACCTTCCCACTGCTCCAGCTCCGTTCCCCTCCACTCAGTCTGGTGGCCTGTGATCTGTCCTTCCAACAAACTGAGCCAGTCTGTGCCTCAGAGGCTTGTTCCGTCTGCCTGAGTGCAGACCCTTCTACGGTCACTTGCCTTGTTCCCGGACTTCAGTAGGGTCTCCCTGTTTAAGTGGCATCTCCTCGGGGCACCTGGGTGGCGCAGTCGATTAAGCATCCAACTCTTGATTTCAGCTCGCGTCACGATCTCGCGGTTTGTGAGTTCAAGCCCGGCATCGGGCTCCGTGCTGTCATACTGTCAGCATGGAGCCTGCTGGAGATTCTCTCTCTCCCTCCTCTCTCTCTCTGCCCTTCCTCCACTAGTGCCCTCTCGCTCACGCTCTCTCGCGCTCTCTCTCTCTCAAAATAAATAAAACTTAAAAAAAAGTAGATGGTATCTCTTTGGAGATGCCTTCCCTGACTGTGTCAAAACGGCAGTGTCCTCCACACCCCAAATGACTCTGCAACTCCTGCCTTGCTTTTCTTCAGAGCACTTAGCCAGCATTTGCACACGCATGCGTGCACACAGACACACACACACGCCCCTAAACACAAGCATTCATTCAGTGAGTGGCTCACCGACTGAGCCACACAGGTGCCCCAAGAAGACAGGGTCATTTATAACACCTTCCATTTTTGCCAAAAATGTTTTTGTTTTTGTTTGTTTGTTTGTTTGTTTGTTTTTTCAAAACCCAACACTTTATCAATGAGCATCTTTCAGTTCCAAGGATCTATCGGGAAAGCAGAATAATCCATTTTCGTGATATTTTGCGAAATCCAGGATAGACCATTCCAAGCTGTGAGGCCCCTGGTGCTAGCCTTCGGACTTGCCTCCATCCCGAGGTTACCTCCCTGGTAGGCTCTTCTCTTCTCTTTTGTTTTCCCCAAAACTTCTTTTAATTTTTAATTTTGTCCTTTGAGGACAAAAACAAGGTTTTAGAGTGCCGCACCAGGCAAATACAGCTGATGTGTTTAGTGGGTTTGGTGATATGCATGAAAGCGGAGGGGACCCACGGTTGAAAGTGTGGCCTACGGTCGCAGCCACACCGAAGGGACCGTCCCTGGAGTGCTGTGGGCATGTCATTCTCTTAACTTTTTAGGGTATGAATCATAACATTGGTTCCCTTTACTTTAGATAAGTTGGACCGGGAAGTTTCAAAAGTTTGTGTCTGTGAGCAAAAATGACATAAGGTGGTTCTTTTTCATGACCCTAGTTTGGAAGAAAAGCTCCACACCAGGGGGAGACTATCACCGTCCTCTAATAATGTGTCTTCCTTTCGCTTTGATCCTCCCTCCTAGATCTTAGCAGATGAGATCGTAGCTTCCCTCTCCAGATTTTTTAGTTGGCTTCCTTCTTGTTTTACCAATGGGAGCTTAGTTGCTCGCCTCAGCCAGCCCATCACTAGGGTCCTTGCTCTGAAGATGATACACACCTCTGTGCTTTTGGGTGTGAGTCACAGAAGGGCCTCACCCAAAGTAGTCCTGAAAGGGGGCTGTTCCGTTCATGATCTCTCGCACTGAGACGTAGCCGGCTGAGTGCTGGCCTCCCTGAGGGTATGGTGTCTTCGGCGTCACCCTCTGCGGATAAGACGGCGGCCAGAGCTGGAAGTATTGCATCCCTACCCCAGACGCCCAAGGAAGGAAGGGAGGGAGCAGGCCTCCTCCTTCGCTGTATGTCTCTTTTCCGTGAGAGGGAAAATCTTCTCCAAAGATCTTGCAGCAGCCCTCCCCCTATAGCATCAATGACCTAGGCAGGACTCGGTTCCGTGTCTGCTCAAAACCAGCCGCTAGGGAATACCGGTGAGCTTGTAGCACTGTAGCATCTCCTGAGCTGTGCACATGGCTGGCTGATCCCTGAGCAAGGCTGTCTGTTCTCTCCTGTAACAGAGAAAGAGGACACCGCTGCTGGGGAGACTACCAACCCGTTGCTTCTACTGGGAAAGATTCACTCCCAAGTGGAGTAGTAGATTAGCCTGGGATCTGTTTTGATAGGCCAGAATGTTATAAAGCATTTAGAAGTAATCTGCGAATACTTGCTTATTTAAGGCATCGCCAATCATGTACCTACCGGTATGATAGCACTTAGCACACAGCATCATGATTCTGTGTCTACGTGTCTGTCGCCAGGGACCTCTGGCTTCCTCTTTGCGTCCAGAGCACCCGGGACGGTGCCTAGAACGTTCTACAGAGATAGAGGCTCACTCGGTGTTTGTTCAATGAACGAACGAACAAATGAATGAACGGACAGATAAGCGAATGTCAAGTAAGATAATTCATGAAACTGTGTCTTGTAAAGCACAATTGAAATAAGTGTAAGTGTTTACCCAGAAACAGAATGCATGAACAAAGGAATAAGCAGATGATGACTAAGGTGTTTTTGAAGCCGTGTCCCATGAACTATTAAAGTGACTCTAACTGACTCTAGCTGTATACCTGCAGAAGAAAAGATTTGAGGAATACAGTGACTTTCTGAAATGCAGTCCCTAAAATCCTTTCACGCAAAAGATCAGGATCACCTTGTGGGGTCACTAAGGACAGAGAAAGGAAAAGTGAATTGAAAATACAAGGAGACAGAAGGCTCTGTCTTGTGCTGAACCAAGGTCTAAAAGGCATGTAAAGATGGAATCGGCTGCCTGGGCAAGAGTGAGCTTCCTGTCACCAAGCACACAGCCACTGGCCACTTGGCAGGATACCGTGAGGGGAGGTTCCATTTATTCTTGGAGATTAAACCAGATGTTGCTGATTCTCTGATGTAACCCTGGCAGTGATGGGATCCTCTGAAATGTTAAGCGAACTAAACTCTTACCCACCAAATGTTGAAATGGAGGAAGTACAGGGGTCATTTCCAGAGTTGCAAGAGGTTTCATGATGCTCGAAAACGTCTTTGAGTAAACCCATCTGGATGCACCGTGAAAAAGAAAAAGGTGTTTCGATCTCACTGGTTTCGTCCATCTTTGTGGGACCTGCTTCTCGCTTCTCAGCACGCTGTCCTGTTTGTGTGTGATTAAAGTTCACCTTGTGAACTCTCGATGTGTCGGGGAGAGAAGGAAGCGAAGCACTTATCTTCGGAGGGGTTGGGGGGGCGGGATGGGGTCCACATGTATGCGTCTCAACCGCCCACCTGCAAAATTGAAAGAGAAGAGAGATGGAAATTGGGAACCGGTGGGACATCGTTCACTCTTATAATTATAGCAAGGGAGTGTACCGCAAATGTATGTTCCCTCCGTAAAACAGGTGTCCTGCCCTTAAAATGGTAATTATGGACTATTTCAGATCAATGATCTTCACTTATTTCATATCGCTGTGGTATTTTTTTTTTCCATGTTTAACCTCCCTGTGATGCGGAAAGCTTGTTCACCCTTGACAGAATCAAAATGCGTATAGATTTTCTGAAATAAGGCCCCTTTCTGGAAATATCTTGTGGTTTTGTTTCAAGATGTAATATCCTGAGGAAGGTTTAGGTTGGCTTTTTATTTTAACATGAAACAAAAAAGTAAAATCGCCGTGCAATGAGTGATTTTACTTCCATTAGCCTTTAATGTCTTTGTGGTTTCATCTGAGGTCACTAGTAGATTATTTTTCTTGCATTATTTCATCAGCTGTCAGTTCTAGTCATATAATGTAATTTATTCAGTGCTGTGATTTTTTAGAAGACACGACTATAAGCACAGAAGGCAGTTTTTTGGAAGTTTATTTAGATGATTGTAGGGTGTCAGACTGCCTCAATCTTCTTCACGCTCAGTATCTGGAGGGTCACTTACGGATTGCACATGACCTTGGATGCTCAAGTGGTTATTCACGGCTGTGTTTTTGTACCCAGCACATAAAAATATATCTGCAGCTTCTTTATTATCATCTTTTGAAAGACTGTGGCTTTCCTGTGGGGTGTGCAGTTGCATTCACTACGTAGATTACAGGATACATGGTATATCTCTTTATTTAACATCAACAGTAACCCTTTGAAAAAGGAGGTTTTATTTCAGGCTTACGCTATTAATATAGTCACTCCTGGGCTTTGATTACAATAATGCAGCGAATTTATGTTTGCATATGTAGTGAGTATCATTCAGGAAATCATTTGAAAATCATTCATTAAATACCAACTGCACACATCTTGTCAGTCCCTAAAGGTTATAAAGAAATTAGAAATTCTCTGCTCTTGAACTTGAATACATGATTGAGATCCGTGAAAGCATCTAGAAGACTGGCCCTTTAGTTTGTTTTAGGAATTTGAGAATACTTTTCATTTCTTATATATTTTTTAAATTTTTTAGAGAGAGAGCACACACAAGTGGGGGGGGGGGGGGAGAAGGGCAGAGGGAGAGAGAGAATCTTAAGCAGACTCCACGCTCAGCACCGGGCCTGACGCAGGGCTCAGCCCCACGACCCCGGTGTCACGAACTGAGCCAAAATCAAGAGTCGGACACTTAACTGAGCTACCCAGGCGCCCCGAGAATAATTTTTAAGTGTTAAAAAAATCAGAGCCCTACATAGTAATAGTTGTACTTTTACCACCTTGTAATGTAAAAAATATAAAACGCACGTACTGAAATACATGCAGATAAAATGATACAACGTCTGGGGTTTGTTTTAAAAGTTCTGTGGAAAGGGGAAGTTGTGGAATGGATAGGGTATAGGGGAAACAAGGCTGGCCATGAGTTGATAATTCTTGAAGTTGGGTGATGGTAGTCGGGGGGTTATTACATAGTTCTCTCTACTTGTATGTATGTTTGAAATTATCCATTCAAGAATACATAAGGAAGAAAAGGTTACCATGAATTTTGAAAGGAAAATGTCTTTTTACAGTCACGGAAGCATCCCTATATGTTTGCAAAATCACAGTAGTTACATGAGAATGGCATATGATTTATTGAGACTAGAGGCAGAGCTTGGCCCTCATGGGTTCCAGAGCCCCTTTGCTGTACCTGTTAGCGTACATTCCCTAAGCGAGTTCCAGGCAGCTCGCTACACGCCGGGTGCACGACCATTGAGCACATTCTAAGTGACGTCAACCTTGACTGTGGAAGCGTGCCCGTGGCTTCCTTAGCATGCTGTGGCTGTGTGGCTTAGGAAGGGTAGCACTCTGTGGAAGAAGACAGACCTGCCAGACGAGCCGGGTAACGTTTAACACAGACCGTGGTTGAGACAGGCTGGAGAGCCTAGGATGGGATGCAGACAACCGACAACTGAATCCATTCAGAAACTCCGAAGCCTCTGCACGATGGGAGTTGTAGTCGAATTCAGCCTCCACCAGATTTGCCCTTGGCCACTTGGCACCATTGCCACATCACCAACGACTTCCTTTTCTGACCTCGCTCATGTTGACCTATCCCTCTGTCTCCCCAAGCAGAATTTAAAACCTCTACATTGTAGTTCGATTTCGATGAAGATTAGAGAGGAGAAGTATGTTTGCTGCCTTCTGTCCCTGGCCAGTTTTCATGAGGACCTTATTTCCATGAAATTCTTGGCTTAAAAAAAGCATGCAAGTGAAATTGTTTTTAATTTATAATTACATACGTTTAAAATCTTAGAGTACATGGGAATTGAATATCTAGAGTGAATCAGCCTTCGGAAAGTGTTTGCTTATAAAAAATTATTAAATATTGGAACATTACACCAAAACAATAACATCGAAATATTGAATTCATGGTTCAGCTCTGTTGTTCATTTAGAAGTTTAACTATTTCCCACTGTTTAAATATCTCTATCTGATCTTTTGTGCTAACGTAGCGTGTCCAAAATACTGAAAAACAAATGAATGATCAAGGAATTTAAGGAATACTCCCCCAGTGAAGCCAGAAGGATATTCTTGAGGAAAAAAAAAAAGAATGCATGAAACTTATTTAACAAGAAAGATTTGAGTCAGGTAATCTACATAATATATCCACTGGCATTAAGGCTGTCGTCTTGGTATTGCATTTCTGGTACGAATTTCGCAAGAGCTGTCTTTCACTGTCGGTTCTAATAAAGAGTGTTGGTCAGCTTAAATTCCCTGGGAGCTCAGAGTTATGTTTTGTGAACTGCATGTGCCTGAGGCCTCTCATGCATGATTTAAACTGCTTTGTAAATGTCAATAGGTGGAAAAGCATTGGATCCCTTGTAGATTTCTCCAAATCCTCTAAGATGTGTATGCCATGTATAAACCATGCTGCACTCTCAAGGCCATTGCCGTTTTTTATACTTGCCTAACTGGGGGTTTAAGGTATTGCCAGAAGCAAAATATCAGCGTGTGCATGTCTCGATCCAACCGGCCAATGAAACCCTTTATTAAGAAAACCTTTGCACCAGAGAAACGTCTCCAGTGGCCTGAAATGGGCACACCTCATGAATGTTGAATGTTCTTCAAACTCTATTTCTTCATTCTTGACTTTTTTCAAAACACACATTTGACTTGATTGAATTTGCTGATTTCATAGTACAGCATTTATTCCGTACACAGTACAGCTGTATGGGGTTGTAGAAAAACATTTTCATTGGGAGTTCCCGACCTGGGTTCCATCCTGGATCGGCCACTCTCCGGCTGTTTGTCCTTGGACGAGCCACTTAACCTTTTGGGGGTCCTGCTTTCGGATCCTTTGAGGAGAAGTTCAATGATCTCCAGCTACTCCTCTCAGCTCCAACTTCTTGGATCCCAAGAGATAGTGTCAGCCAGCCAGTGTGACGCTTTTAAAGCCACGAGAGCGCACGTGATCTTTTAATTAGGCTTATTCTGCTCTCTTCTGGGCAGCACTAGGAGCCCCGAAATGGCCAGCAGAAATCCCTTAAAGAGGCTAGAATGTCAGCCTAAAGGCTTATCAACTCATTTTTATTCAAAGCTCTTCCTGGTGATGTTTCCCATTGGCCTACAGACAGTGACGTGGATCCCGCCCTGGCTGTCCGTCCCCCACAGTGGACCCCTCCAATCGTATTTCTTGGGCAAAAGCTGTTTTCTTTTTAAACAAGTTGTTGGGGTTTTTTTCTAAGTTTATTTATTTATTTTGAGAGAGGCAGAATGCAGGTGGGGGAGGGGCAGAGGATCCGAAGCAGGCTCTCTGCTGTCAGCAGAGAGCCCAACACAGGGCTCGAACTCATGAACCGTGAGATCGTGACCCGAGCCAAAGTCGGACGCTTAACCAAGTGAGCCGCCCAGGCGCCCCAAAAGTGTTTTCTAATGCCCAAAGAAGCCAAACCAAATGATGGTGAGGAAATGGCATTCCAGGGCAGAGCCCCCCACCCCGGCCCATATGAGAAGAAACGCTAGACTGGCTTTCTCAGGGGCTCTTTCTTCCTCATTTTTGTACCCCTCGGCCTAGCACGGGGCCTGGAGACAGAGGTGCTAGGAAATGTGTGCCGCATAAACATTGCAGAATGAGTGTATTCAGAGTCAGCCATCGGAACAGAGACGGCCTTTTTGTTCCTCCTCTCTTTTTGATTCCTACATGGCTCTGAATGAGACGCTTTGATCTTCTCTTTCCGTGTGTTCCCACATGGTTTCTAACATTGTGTCTTCTTGAGGGGACACTATGGGGGGTGGGGCGTAAGAATGAGTGCATATGGTAGCTTTGAAGCCAGCCTGCCCGAGTTTGAACCCTGACTTTGCTCTTACTGTCTAACCTCGGGTGGTTTACTTAACCTTTCCGGATCTTGGGTTTTCATCTGCAAAATGGGGATAAAACTTCTGTCACCGGGTTTCGAGGATTAAACAGGCTGTCCACCCAAAGCTCTTCGAACAGTGCCCGTCACGTGAAGTGCTAGCTATTAATCAACCGTGTTTTTCTTGATGCTTTTATTCTTTTTGAAAAGTGTTATTTCCGAGGAAACTTCAGTTCTTTTTTATTTTTGAGAGAGAGAGCGAGCAAGAGGGGAGAGAGAGGCCCGCGGGGGGGGGGGGGGGGGGGTTGGGACAGAGGATCCAAAGCAGGCTCCGCACGGACCCCAGAGAGCCCGACGGAGGGCTCGAACTCACGAACGGTGAGATCGCAGCCTGAGCCAAAGTCGGACGCTCGACTGACTGAGCCACCCGGGCACCCCTCAGTTGAACCTTTTAAAAAAGAGCGAGGACAATGGCACCAGCCTTGGGGGGAAAAAAAAATCACTTCCCGTCCTGTCCACCCCAGCGAGGAGTGGTCTGAAATAGGCAGCGCCTGGAGTCCAAGGTCTTGCCCACTCAGGCCACGGCTGTGTTCGCGTGGTCGTTACCCGCTGCTGCTGGAATACGCCGTCCCGAGGTCCTTGGCAGCCACACCAAGAACGATTTGGGACCCCGCGACGTGGGGAGACCTCTGAACACTGTCACCACCGGGGTGCCATTTGTGTGTTTGCAGAGTGTCAAGTAAGCACATTCTTTGTCACCCTCTGGCATGACCTCGGGGTTACTTTCTGCGGTTGTTGACAAATTTTTAGACATCCCGGTTTTATCAGCGGAAACCTTGAAGAGTGACAAATGGTTCTTGGAAGAGTTGGGACATACTATACGACGTCAGCTGGCTCATTTATAACTCGGTGATGTCCAGAGTCTGAGCCGCGCTCTCAGCATGGTCTATAGATAACTCATCCTCATGATGCTCTCCTCTCCCCAAGTCCTTGGTGCAGCTGTTCTGGTTGAAGACCCAGTTGACATCTATAATAGATATCCAGTGGAGAACCTCTTATCTTATCACTGTCTGTGTTTCAACACTGGCGGTCCCCGTGGACCGTCGGGAACAGGCAGCCAGCACATTATGGGAACGGTGACTTGCTAAGTCCCCGTGCCCTGAGGACATTATTAAGTGCTAGGGAACCTTGTTAGCTCATAAAGTCGGTTCAGACCAATTATTGCCGTGCGACCATTACCGTTGCCAAGAATGTAACTCTTTTAAATTCTTGCCCATGAAGCCGATCTTTCCATTACATGGTATCATAGAACGAGGCTTCTGATCTGGCCGCAGCCGTATCCCACTGGCTGCAAAGACTAAACATTGCATTTGCTGCTCGATATTGGTTACCCTTCAGTGCTGCATGGCGGCAGCAAGACTGCTATTTATAGATTTACTTTCTGTCTCCCTAGTTCAGCGCAGTCAGTTTTGACACACTGTCCCGGTAATCTGATCAGCCATGCTGCTTTTAAATGAAGGTCTAGGCCTTGGCCTCCGCCGAGTGGGTGACAGCTGTCAGATACAGATAGTAGGCTACAGATCCTGGCTGCTAAAACCCTCTCATTCATTCCTGTTACAGATCATTGACCACAGCTTGAAGCCGTGCTTTACAGCCGGCCGATTAGTTGGCAAGAGATCTACATACTGTATTAGCAAGGTCAACCACTGAGATAAAGGCAAAAACTTAAACCCCTGCACTATTTTTAAACCAGCGGCCATTTGTTAAAGCTGGTTATTTTGGTACATGTCTCTCTTCCTTTCTCTTTTTTTTTTTTTTTTTTTCCTCGCTCAAAACACAACTAAAGAAACGTGTTAGAACTCTTGGTGAGAGTTAAAGGGGATGGTTCAAACGATGAGATGGTTCGCACCTGAGAAGGGTGTGGGGGTAGGAAACAGTGTTAGCCGTGCTCATCCCTTGTTTTAATCAGAAGGTGTTTTGGAGATCTCGGCCCGGGGCTCCCGGATGGAGGTCCAGCCTGCGTGAGTCCTCTCAGGCCCTCTAAGAGTGGATTAAACCCTTGCCCGCCCCTACGTCACATGGTCGGTCTTCCTGATGGCTCCAGTCTGCAGAGATTCCCTTCTCTGGGATCCTCCCTGCCCCCAGCACCTGCATCTGGGTGTCTGAAGCCTGGCATGTTCCCCCTGCCTCCTGTCACATTTGCCTAAGGACCCCTTGCACCCTGAGAAACCTCTCACCGTAAAAGGGATTCATGGACTTCTATCCCTGCTGTTCTAGAATCAACACAAGTGACCAAACCTTCAATCTTCTCTTTACCCAGCAAAGTGTCCGCCCACAAAGCTTTGAACTTTGTCAAGTGACGTGTGACTCCCCTCCCCCGCCCCGACTCTCTCCTCTCCTACTCCTTCGCTCCCATGGAACGTTCCTCTACCTTCATGACAAGCACTTGCCCCTTCCCCTTTTCCTGTTCTCCCTTGACCTCACTGTTTTACTACTTGGACCCCACTGAAGAAGAGTTCCCATTCTTCCTCAAGCCTATGCTGTCTACTCTCTCTATTTTCCATTTCCTTCCTTCTCTTCTATGAAATTGATGCATCTCTTTGTTGCATTCCCCTCTCCTGTCTGATCTCTCCTCTTTCACTCTGTATTTTGTTGACTTCCGACCGAGTCCAGGTTGCTTAGGGTTCAAGGGCGCTCAAGGCCCTTGACCCTGGGTCTCAGTCTACCATCTTGTAATCTTGCCTCCGATCTCATCTCTCCTCCACCCCTCTGCAGTCCACGCCCACATTTACTGAACGCGCCCTTCACTGACAACCCTTTGCTGTCTTTCCTTTTTTGCTCTTCACTCACCCTGGAGAATCTATAGAATGACAAGGGTTAGTATACGTACATACTCAGTACGTATCTGTAGAATGAGTGCACGAATAAAAGTCAGATGTGTGACATTGCCATCAGTGTTGACCCAGACCCTTTGAACTAAAAGGGCAATAAAGATTAGTGGAAAGAGCTTCGGTCTGACCACACACAAACTTGGGATTGAAGCCACTCAGCAGAAGTAGGACTTGGGGCAGATTACTCTCTGAGACTTGAAGGTCTCATCTATAATATGAGGCAAATGGTATCAGCCTCAGAAATTCTTAAGAGGATTAAAGGAGAGAAATGGAAGTAAAGTGCCCAGCACAGTCCCTAGCAGGTAGAAGGATCTAGAGAGATGTTTGTTAGCCAGGCGGTCGTGCAACACCCACTCCCCGAAACGTTCACCTTTGGAAAGCTGGACTCTTTCGGGGGAAGAGAAGAGGCCGGGTTTCCTGACTTTTTGCTGGAATAAACAGGGGATGTTGAAACAGACTTCAGTCCACAAGAGGTGACTCCCAGTCACGTTCTTGGCTTCCTGCTCAGGGAGTCAGTGTGGGAACGGACTTTCCCAGGTCCCACCTGGAGCTGGGACACTTCAGCCGGCAGGGAGGAGGCTTGGGGAAGTCTCAGCGGGGCTGGCGTGGGGTGTGCGAGGGGAACGCGTATCAGCCCTGGGACCCGACCGCACAGGCCTCTGCTCCAGACGCGGCTTTGCTAGGGGTGAGGCTACAGCCCGAGACGCTCTCCTTGCCTCTGCAGGGTCTAGCAGCCATCACGGTGGTGGGATTTGGAAGGAGCCTGATCCTGTTAGGACTGAGGGAAAAGGACTGGGGGCTATGTAGAGCGGATGTGTGAAGTGAGTGGGGCGGCCGTGACGATTTTACTGGTTTTTTTCTTATTGCGAGTTCACGTCCCGTGGAATCCTCCGGCCCGGCTGTGGCTCCGAGCGAAGAGACGGCGCATTGGGCACGTGTGATGCCAGGCATGTGACGTGATCCCCGGCGCCCGCCGGTGCGGATGAGGTGGGAGGGAGGCGGAGGAGGGGCATACTCATGTTTCAGGAGGGGATATGCAGGATCACCTTTGTGGGTGGAAAAGAGCGAGGTCCTGAAACGTGCTTCTAATGAATTCCTTACATGCTGTTGAAATGGCAGCGATCATAATAGCTTATTTCATGTGCCTTTGAAGGGTTCCAGCAAATTGAGTCTAAGAAAGGCAGGGTGTGGGGGGGGGGAGGGCAAGGTAGGGGGGGAAGCAAGTGAAATATTACTACTTAAAACATATTCCTAGACATAATAAAGCATCACAGTGAAAATATTGTTGAGACAGCTTTCATTATGCATGTTCCAGGCCTCATTATGGACTAAGCAGAAGTGAATGTGCAGCCGGGGCCTGACAATATCTGCACTGAATTCCTATTATGTAAGAAAGGCTTTCTAGTCCCTGCCAGTGTCGGGATGTGGTGGTTGGTTTTCAATAAAGGTCAGAATCGGTGCCATACTGAATAGTGCTAAAAGTGTGTTTCATTCTTTTGTAGGCCACGGGCACTGTTGGGGATTGATCTGAAAATCTGGTCTGTTGCAGGCCTTTGCTCTCAAGGGAGATTAATATTTTAGCTATTCCTTTTTGTTCAGTGCTTCTAAATGTATTTGGAATGAAAAGAAAGGTTAAAGAGGGGCTCTGGGACGGCGAGCTTCAGAGACTAGATCATTTCATGAAGGGAAATCAATTAAAAAAGGTTGACTGTGAACATTTATCCATTTAGCTCAGCCACTATTGAATTTTCATGATGGACTTCGACTCTTCGGAGAGAACGGAGCTAATGGCAATTGTTCCTTTCTCCTCAAAATTTATTATCTAGTTTATTCAATGGAAAACACTCCATCAAACTAGATAGAGGCCTTAGGCCTATTGATAGATTTGCCTGTGTGGGGTTGGAATGGGGAGGTTTGTCACAGATGTCCGGCCTTTGAAGGAAAATTAAACAAGTATCTCATTACAGAATGCTTCACTGGTCCCTGGAGGTGGCCACAGACGCAGTGGATTTAATGAGCTGGGAACGTCAATGCTGCCAAAGTTTTCCTCGACCTGTCTTTCTGAAGAACCCCTCTATTTAGGCCCACTCAAGCAAAGGAGAAAGGCACCATGCTGTTTTCTCCCTTTCAACTCCAAAGAAGGGGATAATGCACTTTTTGTGCCATGCATCCAGAGGAATTATGTGTGCTAATTTGATTAGGGGAGATTTGATTAACTGGAAAATGAGGGCTTTGCTAAGACTTTCACACGCTTAATTTAGCCCTTGCAAAGCAGACGCAACGTTGTGTCATGAAACTCAGAAGGCATATGGGAACAGTATTCAGTGGTTCGACGGCCTTTCAGACCCAACAATATCAAGGATTGCCACGGTTCATATTGGGATAATCATTTTAGAGCATTCGCTTTGCTGCAGAATACAAATTGCATTTGGCATTCCAGTTAAACGGTTCAAAGGATAATGAGATTAATATAGTAGGAAACTTAGCTGAGCAAAAGCTTTTTTTTTTTTTTTTTTTTTTTAACACCATTGCGTAACTAGTTTCAAGGGAAACTTAGTTGAAAAATGCCCCTGGTTTTCTCCCAAGAATTCATTATGCTTCGTGGTTCTGTACACTCCTGGTCTTTCTTGGTTTAAAGTAAAAAAAAAAAAAAAAAAAAAAAAAAAAAAAAAAAAAAACCTCTTCCATCATCAAAATCTCCCTGAACTTTGGGGAATGATATGATTGTTTAAGCGAAGATGGGTTTGTTTTTTTTTTTTGATGCACTGAAGTACCCCCTTTCTCCATGAAATGTAGGAGCATGAGCTTGGTTGTGGACCTGGGAGGCCTGGGGGAGAGATCGTGGCTTTACTGGTGTTTTCCATTTTCCTTAGGATGTGCTTGAGCGATGGAATGTGCAGCCAAGAAATAGTCCTGTCCCCCCAACGCCAAGGCCGTTTGGGAATTACCAACAAACTCTTCAACACCTGACGTTCCTAAGGGCTTATGTAAGGAGGCATCATTCCCTTACTTTCCCAGGAGTATATATTAAAAAAAGAGAGAGAGAGAGAGACACCAGCCATACCAATCTCTGCCAACGTCTGAAAAAAGATTTCTTTAAAGGCATTCAGTGTTTAGAGGACACCTGAAATGGCCCTGCGGGGAGAGCTCTGGGCTCCATATGCCAATAATCTTTTAATACAGTCCCTTGGAGTTTCCGCCCCAAAGTCTTTTCCCAAAGATCTCCTTGCCCTGGATGACTGGTCACTTCTCTCTAGCCCTGGGCGCTGTCTCCGCCGTGCCCTTTATTTACAGGCAGATTTTGCCCTCTCTCTACTTGGACATGCTTAGTGCGGGCAGTTGTTGACCCTCCGTTTTGCTGTTAGCACCAGAAATTTGGGCTTTTCCATGAAAATCAATCAATCAGTCCGTCAGTTAAGTGCGCACGCGTGCTGGGTCTTCGCTTTGACGCAGGCAGGGTTTAACTTTCCTGGTGAATTAGGACTGCCTCCTGCCATTCTCCGTTGGCTTGCTGCACTGCAGAAAACTATAAAAGGAGCCACTAACTAGGGCAGACCGCTGACCCGATTTGGACAGAGCGTCTTTGTTTCAGCTGGACCTGGGGGTTTAAATCTTAGGTCTGTTGTCGGGGTGGGGGTGGGGTCCTCTCCGCCGCCCCCCCCGCCTCTCCCACCATCTCTGTAGGAGGAGAAATCCCCCCGCCCCCCACCACCTGATCACCCATTCTCACTTTGGGATTAGCCGGAGACAGAAAGGATGGGCTGTCTGTTTGCTTGTGGCTTTCCTGCCGTAGTAGTTGGAGTGGGTCAGGCCCGACTTTTCCTTGGGAAACAGACCCCTGCCACTTTAAGTGGAGTTGCTGGGTAATCGTTCCGCTCGGTTGCATAACCAGAAAGGGATGTGTCAGTACTGGGACCTGCAGACAGCGAAGGCTTCATTAAAACGCTCGCGGAGACCTGGACAGATGAGTGGTCTCCAGTTGGAGTTCTTTCCATCTTCCCCATCTGTTCGCTGCAGTTTTAATTAAATCTACTGAGATTATTTTTGGCCTTCTCCAAGAACAGAAAGCCAGCCTGTGCCAATGTCCACTCGTTTCTGTGCTTTACTGCCAGCCACTAATGAGCAGGCACATGGGGCATCGCCGCCTGTGTGCACCCCCTCCCTCTGCCAGCCATCATGAGTTGCTAATAGGGTAGGAACCAAAAGTGCCAAGCCCAGGCCTCTCCACCTTCTCCTGCCCGCACCCCCACCCTCGGCCCCACCTTGGTACTAAAGAAAGCCAGCTAATGAATGATTCCACTTGTGGTTAGCCAGCTAATGGAAATGACAGGCTTCAAATAACCTTAAAGCGTGCAGCCCGATGCTTGTCTGTCTGATCAGGGCCCTTGCGCTGGCACCTGACACTTTCAATACCATAATGGCATTCACATGCATTCTTTTTGAATTCTGTCATATAGCAAGACCTTTCTTCTCGGCGTTCGCTGGGAGGATGCCTGGCAAAGCTATTAAGACTGTGATGGAAATGACAGTTAACTGCGGGCCTGTCAGTCCCACTTTGGAAGTCAGCACATCCTTATACCCATTAGGAGCGCATCACGGGAACTTCAGAAATAACCTGCCGTAATATACTGTTGGGTTGTTCCACGCCTGCTAACATGCCGCCCAGCACACTCGCCGACAGTCCTGCCCTGCCTCTCATTAAGGGTTTGGTCCGTCGATGTATGGTAGAGACTTTATTTTTAAAATTGCGGATTAGGGGTAGTAATTGCTCTCGCAGAAAGGCGGTATCGCTGTCCCCCGCCGGTTGGTAGATGGTCGTTCTTCACGTAGATGGTCAGTGCTTCACAGATGTAGGAGGCTCCCGTCAGTTGGATCGTCAACAGAAGCTGTGTCTCGAGATCCAGATCCCTAACTGGCCTCCTAGGTTTCCAAAGGAGACTGTAGACAGACGCATGTCATTTTTATTCCCAGCGGAGTCTTCGGTCCCAAACTCAAGTCTAATCCCCTGTTGGACCGTGAGAAAGCCTCAGGGGCCACTCTCGCCCCAGACTCCAAGGCCTGGACTGGACGCCAGCCTGAGCGGCCGGCTTTGCTCTGGGCCTCCTGAGATGAAAACAATGAAGTGGGTCCAAAGAGAGGGATGCAGGAGATCTCCAGAGGGAGGTCCTGCCCTGGCTCAGGCTCTACAACAGGGACTCTTTTGTCTGGCCTTGAAGATGCCACCTCATCCTTGGTCCGTAGCAGCATTTCCATCTGGGGAGTGAAAAAGGGACGTTGTGGAGCTTACCAGTTAGCAGTTTGGACTGACAGCCTTCAGAGTCTTGGTTTGTCCACGTATTCAACGGGGCTGTCCGTTAGGGCACACCCTTCCACTTCCGGCTGGCGATTGAGAATTGAAGCCTTCCAGGTAATTACCAGGAAAACGCCTTTCAGACTCCCAGGAAAACGCCTTTCAGACTCCCTGCCATCCAGAAGCTCTCAAAACTGTGCTGAGAGAAACGTTTGGGGAAGATTCTATCGAGATATGCAGCCCTTTTCCGCTAGATTGGCATTTCTCTGAAATGTTTCCCGGAATAATTTGCCTGTCAGATATTAATAGACGTCCCTAGGATAAAGGATTTTGTTTAGAATGATCGAGTAAGGGGCCCCTGGCTGGCTCCGCCGGTGGAGTGGGCAACTCTTGATCTCGGGGTTGTAAGTTTGAGCCCCGTGTTGAGCGCAGATTTGTTTACTTAAAAACAAAATCTTTAGAATTAATTGAGTTAAATCAAATTAAGCAAACTTATTTGGGGGGAGGGGCGGCGGGCGGTGGGCAAGGTAATAGTGTGCTGTGTTCACCAAACAGGTTTGACCTTAGAATCACCTGTTAACACTCCGTAGGTCCCTTGGGCTCTACAGTTTGGGAAATATTACTACACGCCCTCTGGAGTAAGCCAGAGGACCAGAGAGTGAACCCACACTGCTTTGCAATGGCAGGTGGCACCGGGAGCTCTGCAGAGACCGTAAGAGCCCCGTGAAACCCATTCGTTGCCTGGCCTCCTACACGAATGCGGCAAAATGTTAACAGCACACATCGTGGGTTGTTTTCTTCACGTAGGCCCTCGGGAGAAATACCGCTCTGGTTGTGGAGTCAGGAAGAGTTGAACTTCCGAACAGCTGCCTTCTCGGTGTCCTGTGTCCCGTGTCTCTGTGTCCTCTGTGTCCCGGCGACTGCGCAACCAAGTAGATTTCCCTCTTCCCGGTGGCTGCCAGAAGCCTAGAGCCGGCTTTGTGGCCCTCTCGGTGTACGTGGCGAGTGGCTGGCGGACAAACCTCATTCTTACCGCTGTTGTCCCTCCCTACCTTGTTTCTTCATCCTTCTCTACCAAAACTTTCTAAAGGATTTTTCTTTTCATTATCTTTTAAAGCTACCTCAAATCCTTTTAGGTCCAAGGCAAAGTAAACGATACACCACATTAGCTGTTGCCACTCTGGCCACCTCACTGAACCGAGACTCGACTTGTCTGGCGCTTTGGACTTGTCGACAAGGATGCTGCGCAGTTGACGGAGCGCCACAGCTGTGGCGAGAGTTAGTCACTTAGCTCAAGGGCAGACAGTGTTTTTGGCTCTGGAGACTTCTCGAGCATGGCAGTCCTTGTTTTTGCGTTTCTCCAGTCATTGGAGCCATGAAAACAATTCCTAAGCCACGTTTTCCATTTTTTCCCCTCTCTGGCAAGCTCCTAGAACCTTCTTGTCCATATGTGTTTTATCCTCGGTAGACTCCTAGTGGGCTAGGAAAATAATTTACAGAAGATTCCCTAGAAATTTCGGGCTAAAAAGGGCTTTAAAGCTCATCTAGGCCTGGGCTCGCTGATGGGTTTCCGTTGTGCTATTTCTAGTGTTTGGTGGCTGCCTGGAGAGCCATGTAGAGAGCTCTGGGCCAAGAAGGAACAAATGGCTGGATTGATTGGTGACATCTGCCATGAATGTGGCATGAAGGAGAAGTTAAGAGCACTATGCGTTTTCTGTCCCCAGTGTCTCTCGGTTGACAGATGAAGTTACCTTAGATGGAGATGCCACTAGAAATCAAGCGTCCTCACTCTGAGTCTGGGACTCCTTTTACCCCGTCTTGCCGAAATAATTCTTTTTCTTCCAACTATACGGATAGTAAACTAGAGCACTGAAAAATTAAGCTAGTGGCAGACTGGTCATGGAATTCATTAGAAAACACGGAGCCTTCTTCTTTACTCTTTTTTCCAAGTTCTGATAGAGTTAAGAGATGAGGCCAGTCCATAGGTAGACCTCACCAAGCTGTTCTTGTCCACAGTCAGCCATATTAGCTTCATTTCTGGTTCTTTTTTCAAATGAAGCCTATCTGTCGTATTGAAACGTACCCTCCAGTAAGTGATTTTCCCCTGGGTGCTTATTCGGCCAAGGATGCTGTTGGCCAAAGCCAAACTAACAGATTTAAGCCTCCTAAGGTATATTCTCTTCTCTTAGAAAAAAAGGAAACATAGGGAGGGACATTGTAGAAAAATCAGATTGGGCAACTCTGCTATCTCAGTATGCAATGCTGATTGATAAATGTCACATTAGCAAATATTAATCCTTCCAAATAATAATTCAGATATAATTGAGTTTGGCTCCTAAGGATTTTTCTCCTGAAACAGTGGAATTCTTTTCCCTAAGCAATTTGCTAATAAAAAAATTGGTGCCATCGTATTTCTTCCTCTTTGCCTTCCCGCCTCAGAAATCAGACTAGCGGTGTTGCCCCCATGTTCACCGATGGAACGTTCCATCACACCTTCCTAAGTGTTGGGGACACGAGTTTCAAGTGTCCAGAGATAGGACAGAACAGGTGCAATTAACGCATCATTTTTTTCAAGCTTTGCTTCCAACGGTCTGTAGACTGCTTTCTCCTGACGTGAGTCAAGCTACTTACTGCATGTGAGGGAATCCATCTTGGAGGGCTTTCTCCATTCAGGCTTATGCGACTGAATTCACAGCTCCACTGATTTAGTGCCTCGTTTGTCACCTTGTTGAGGAGAGGCTTTTTTGGACCCGCTTCAGTGGGACACTGGCCGGAGTGAGAAGTGGGAGGCATCTGCTCGGAGCTGCTGTGCTGTCCCCTCTTCCGACACGATTGATACTCAGCCTGGAGGAGAGAAGCACAAGATGACAAGCGTGCCGTCGGGAAGTGGGTGGTGTCGGCAGGGCGGACTCTGAGATGCCTCCCTCCCCAGCGTACAGGCCCCCAAGGAACCGACCATGTCAGGGCCTCGGGTATCCACAACACGGCGCCTTCGAAAATAACCAGCACCGGCTCCGTGGAGCCATACTTCTCAAAAACGCGCTGGGCCTCAAAGAGAACTTCCATCTCTTAGCTGCCGGCAGCCCGGGGCCAATTACGGTGAACGTACTTGACAGTTTAGTTCTAGCAACCCCCGAAACGGTGCAGCTTCGGTGCTGGAAGCCAGGCTGGTTGCGTACTGACCTCAAGCTATGCAGATGCGCCCTGAGCGGTTGCCGGGCTGCCGGCTGAATGGGAATGGGGTAGTTGTGCGTGCCCCGGCATCATTGACATTCCAGGAGGGTGCTTCCTGCCCGCCTCCCCCCTCACCAGGTGCCGCATCTCCTATTAGTTCTTCGGGAAGGAAGGCAGGTCAAAAAGGTGGAGGAAGTGGGTCAGAAAGAGGGCAGTCTCTAATGGAGGGGGGGACGCCTATTTATTTGCTGGGAGGAATTCTCTCCTATGGAAAAAGGGTTCCAGACGAAGGCTTAGGATACAAGCCTTACCTCTGAAGGTGCTCAGGCCATTAGGGCTATACCTGCAGGTCTTCTGTCCGTTGACCTTTTGCTCTCCGGCCAAGCACACCAGGCTCCCTGGAGGATTGCTTGGGTCGTGGGGAGAGTCGGGTTATGTTCTAATTGAAAAATAAATCTCTTCTTGAGAAAACGGGAACCCTCAAACCTTCAAGGCAATGGGAGAGCAAAGAGACGTTCCAGTGTCTCGGCCTGAAACAGGGGGGTCTAGCTAGGATTAATACAGTACTGCAGACTCTGTGGACAGGCTTCGCAGAGCCCAGGATTCCCGTCAAAATGTATTTGAAGTTTTATTTGAGCACTTAGACCTTGGCCTCAGAAGAGGGTCCCTCGCCGTCATCAGACTCTCAAGTAGCTCTGTAAGAGCAACAGCGAAAGTCCGGATTCCCTGGGCCGGCAAGGACAGATATTGCACAAGTCCTCACGATGTCATACCCCCTTGTGTTCATCATCCTGACCCCCTTCACCCCAGCCGAACCCGAGCTATAACCCACCAACCCACCAACGTGGACCCCGAGTCCCAGGGAGCTACATTCTCATCCAGCAAAGGTTTGAGGAACCTTCCACACGTGCGAAAGAGACTTCACAATCGCTTTTATTGCGTCTTGGTTCAGGCAATCTTTTTTTTTTTTTTTTTTGAAGCCCTTATATTTTATACTGTTCATACAGTTAAACGACGTGTCCACCTTAAAGCTCTCCATTCCGTTTTTCATCCCTTGGTCAAAGGCGGGGCCAAAATTGAGCTTTGGCCTGTGTGCGGCAACATGTGCTTTTACCCAGAATAATGCGATCAGAATTCCAGAGCTCGTCAGACCCAACCCACTTCTTTTACCGTGTGGAGGCCCACGATGTGAAGTAGCTTTCTCAAAGCCCCACGTCTAGCTGTTAGTAGAGGCGATGAATTATGCCATCCTCTGTTTGGATCAAAGAAAGGAACACGCTGAATTAATGCAATTTTTACAAAGCTGGGGGTTTTCCTTAACGATGGTTGTGTGGAAATGTCACGAAAGTCCATCTTCTTGGCCTTTTTGAGACTCGTCTCCTCCCCCCACCTCTTGCCCTTGCTACCCCGTCTCCCCCAGCCCCCCATCCTCCTTATCAAGCTGAGTGTACAGAGCACCTTGGACCTTGAAGAGGGCTTCCTCTGCGCTCCCAAGCTGCGTGACCGCACATGGCAAGCACATAGATTTGTTCATGTGTTCTTGCTTTGAATGACCCAGTCCTCCCGCCATGCTGCCCGAAGAAACAGGAAGGTCAGCGAGAGGAGAGCAGAAAAATACCACAGGTACCCCCCCCACCCCCACCAGGGGCAGGTTGAGACTCACCACTTACTAGGATTCCAGGTGTAGACGCGTCCTTTCATCTGGTGGAAAGCTGCAGTGTGGGTAGAAAAGCGGGTTTTGTTAACAGGTTGCTGTTGGTTTCCTTCTTCTTCGAGGTTCCTAGTGGCTGTTAGAAACCACATCTGTTGTGACTCAACCGTCTACAGGGCCAGAGGCGGTTCCACAGACAGCCCCTTTCTAACGACCAGAACTCCCTGTACCTCTGCTCAGATTGACACATCATGTTGCTTGCTTGCTGCCTTAAAGAAGAAAAAAAAAAGTGTTGTATATATAACCTAGATTATGTCCCTATAAAGTGAATTTGTAATGACTCCCTCGCGAGCTTAGCAAAAGTATGTCTAGACAATTTTTTCTGGCTTTCCCTCCCAAACCTCTTTGGGTTAAAAATAGGGAAGGATTTGTTTTAATACAGTGCAGCACTGTATCTTTAACCTTTTGTCCAAATGCACATTGCCTGTTTAAGTTTTATTTAGAGAAAGCGTGTAACTTATAAACCAGCTCGCGCAGACCTGGAGACTGTCCCCGGCCGGCCTTCCTGCTGCCAGCGGATTAGCCAAGACTCCAGAAGTGTTTCACAGGAAACTCAGATGGAGGGAAGCACTTAATTATTATCCAAATTTTTCCCTTTAGTTAAGTCTTACGGTAAGATATCCCAGAGATTATATTTTTAGCAACCACTTTAAAGAGACTGGGGAGATTAATTTAAAATTGATAATCGCATGGCAGCACCACGGCTTAACAAGCTCAAGGTCTGCCTTGTGGAGCTCGCTGCTCTCAGGGGACTCCGGTTCAATTCTCTTTGCTGCCAGTTGAAATCAGAAATCACAACCGCAGTGATTAGCAGTGAATCCCCTGATCTCCGTGCCCCAGGCAGAGGGAGAGGGGGCCTGTTTTCTCGGTAGCCAGTAAGTTAACCCCTTTGTGGGCGGAGGCCACGGGCAGAGGAAGTGATTCGTGGGGATGGGGTGGGGGGCCTGGGAATCGCCATCTCTACAAAAACTGCCCAGACGGTCCTGAGCATCATCGGGTCCGGGAGCCACTGCTTTGGAGGCAGAAAGAGCCTCGCTGGCCCCGCCGAAGCCACCCTCTGGCCCCCGTGACCGCTGACACCTGTACCCGCGCGGTTCAAAGGCCTCCAGAGGCCCCTGCTTCCCTGGCTGGCGGGCAGCTTTATCAAGCTGTGAGAGTCGTTCTTTGTAGAAAGAAACAGAACAGCCCGCTTTCTGCCCCTCTTCCAGCTTTCTGTCTTTAAAAAATGGCCTCTGGCTACCAAGTGGACGATTATGGATAGCATTGCAGAGGAGCAGTAAGGAGTGTTAATGAGCTGCAGGATATCAGACACAAAAAAGAAAATATTTCCCCGGCAGGCCAAACAAAATTAATTTTAAAAATTAATGTAAACCACTAATGGTGCAAGTGCCTCCATTAAATTATAGGGACTGTGACATGTACGATGCGATATTTTTGCCATTGAATTTGTTATCTAAGAGGTGTTCATTGTTTGTTACAGTGTGAAAAGCTGTTTTCCTCCAGATAAGCTTGTTCATTAGTAAACTGGATCCCTGCCACCACCCTGTTTCTTTGCTCTGAAGCAATGCCTTGTAGCATAAATGCAGACAGCCGCTCTGCTTTTAATATCAGAAATGTAAATCAAAAGCGTCCAGCCTGGTTTTAAATGGCTTCAGTCTTTCTCAGGATGAAATCTGGGGGAAAAAATTCTTCTCTCTGCTGCTTCTGACACCACGGCTCTGGCAGACAGGCCCTGAAAGCGGCTGATAATTATTAAACAAAGTATCTTGCTTCCCACTGAGGTCTCAGGATCCTCCTGTCATTAGACTGGATTTATTTCTAGGGTTTCATTCACGCTGTGACAGTTTGGGATTGATAAATCCTGTGTTTTAATTTCAGGCAGCAATGAAACTGGTCAAATGCAATTTGGGAGGGACCAAACCCTTGATAAAATGGCTGTGCATCTTAATGCCTAGACACAGAGCCAGCATGAAGAAGGCATCTCGGGGGCATTGCTGAGCCCTCAGCCGAAGCAGGCGGCAACCAGAGCCCGCTTGGAGGCGGTACAGAGGCAGGCCCAGCCGAGCCTCCTCCAGGGCGGGCCCAGCGCGCCTCTGTTACGCCCCGCCCCCTGTTCTGGCTGGTTGGCACTGGCCTTGCCTCTGAGAAAAGGAGAGGGCAAACAGGAGGAGCCCCGAGTCCTGCCAGGCAAAGCCAAAGAGCCAGGTGTGTGCCGTGGGGCGAGGGCGGGCTTCGGGGTGTGCTCGGCTCTGCGGCCCCCGCTTCGGACACTTGACGTTGGCCCAGCCCAAAGAGCGTGTGGGTTCTCACTGCACCTCCACGCTCTGCTTGAGTTGCACAAGCTCGGGGTCTGATTTTTTTTTTTTTCTCTCTCTCTCTTCAAAGGAAAGCCAAAATTACTGACTCCTCTGATATTCTTTTTGGCTTTATTTACTTACTCAACAAATATCCAATGCAGCCTAATTTCAAATCTGAAGGGTGCATCAGTAACCGGTTGAGAGCAGAGAGAAAACCTGATTAGCAATAAAGCTCATTTCCATAGAAGCAGGGTAATTAAGATACTGTGTGAAAAAGTACTTGGGGAGTCCTGACCAGTCAGCTTTCGGGGGTCCTGCGAGGGGGCAACCTGTCCCTGCCCTGATGGGGAAACAGCTGGACGGACACAGAGGAAGGACGCTGGGGTCCTCGGCAGGGCTCCGTGCCTTCCCTTGGGGCTGTTGGTATCTCACCGGGCTCCAAGTGCTGCACAGCACAAGCCAGTACCAGAGCGGCCACAAGAAGGCTGTTCAGAGGCCCCTCCACTTCCAGACTCTCCATTTTATTAGCAAGGAAACTGGGAGTCCCAGTAATGGCTTGCCGCTAAAAAAAAAAAAAAAAAAAAAAAAAGGCACAAAGTAACTGACTCATTCTGAGAGGTCCATCGGACCCTTGTGCCACAGGCTCCTAACTGGTCCTGCTAATCACATATATTAAAGCAGGAACTGAAGTGCCATCGCTAAGATGACCATATGTCCAGGTTTGCCTGGGACAGTCCCAATGTATACATTGTTAATAACTCCCCTTCCACTCTGAAAAACAGCCCAGTTTAGGGGCACCTGGGTGGCTCAGTCTGTTGAGCGCCTCACTCTTGCTTTCAGCTCAGGTCATGATCCCAGGGTCATGGGATCGAGCCCTGGGTCGGGCTCTATGCTGACAGTGTGGAGCCTGCTTAAGATTCTCTCTCTCTCTCTCTCTCTCTCTCTCTGCCCTTCTCCCCTGCTCTCTCTCTAAAATGAAACTAAAAAAATAATAAAATTCAATTACAATTTTGAAAAACACCCCAGTTTAATTGTGACATGACGTGGTCACCCTAGGCTTTACCCACAACCTAGCCAGTTCATTCAAGGCAATTTACAAGCCTCATATGGCCCGTCAGTCAGAATCTTGTTTGAAAGTTGCAAGAGGATACATACTGAACAGAAGCAATAAAATCAAGTTCTAAAAAGTGTAGAACAGAAGCACCCGGGTAGCTCAGCTCTCAGCTGGTTAAACGTCTGACTCTTGATTTTGGCTCAGGTCATGATCTAATGATTCAGGAGTTCAAGTTCTGCACTGACAGTGCGAAGCCTGCTTGGGATTCTCTCTCTCCCTCTCTCTGCCCCTCCCCTGCTTGCATGTCTGCTCGCGCGCGCTCTCTCTCTCTCTCTCTCTCTCAAAATAAACAAACTTGAAAAATCACAGAACTGGGGCGCCTGGGTGGCTCAGTCGGTTAAGTGTCTAACTTTGGCTCAAGTCATGATCTCGTGGTTCGTGAGTTCGAGCCCCACACTGAGCTCTCTGCTGTCAGCACAAAGCCCACGTTGGATCTCGTCTCCCTTTGTCCCTGCCCCTAGCACTCTCTCTCAAAAATAAGTATTTTTTTAAAGTCCACAATATGTAGCAAAAACGCAAATACATACTATGCACAACAAATATCAAATTAGTGCCAGTATCTCTCTGTGAAGAGGTATTCAAAATATCTATTTCAGCTGGATAGAGGCTGTTTTCCTTACGTATTTCTTATATTATCCTTTATTTTTTGGTAGGCAGGAATATTTCATAACTTCACGTTTTCAAGATAATTATGATTCGGTCCATAGGGGATGGTTGCATGAAAGTATAGGAGAGAGAGTGTATGTGTGTTATGCGTGTGTAGCAAAGGGGGAGATTATATTTAGGGTCAAGCCTCTCCAGAATTGCTGTTGCCTACTAGAGATGAGATTACCAGGAGCAGGAATCGGGCCCTGCATTTGACCTCGGGGAGAACACTGATGCCCAGCGGCTCCAGGAACAGGCGTGGTGTAACCAGCACAGGCACCCGCCCCGGTACCCGGCGCCCTCAGAACTGAGGTTCGCATCTTGCGGTGGGACCTGAGAAAGCTAGCTGTTTGCATTTCGGGCAGGTTTGCCTCCACAGACTCTGCCGCTCAGTCACATTCAGTTTGCAGGTTGACGTGCACCGTTGGGTCCTTGAGGTCAGCGCTTGCCTGTAGATTTTGATAATCCCTCTGTTTCCTTCTCCCCCCAGTACTTGCAATAACTCAGATCCTTTCTCTCCACCGTTTGCAGTAAACAGATGGACGAGCACGGAGAGAAATGTGCAGTCTTAGGGGAGGCCCTCCGGTGGGGGCCGGGGGCCACAGGCGATGCCCTAGCATCTGCTGGAGAGTCTTGTGCCAATGCAAAGAATCGTGCTGAAATCTGAGGGACTCCTCCTGGAATAATCTCGAGGAAGCTTTACTTCTGCCCAGGAGACTGCGTGTTTTGGCTTGAACCTTCCCCGTAAACACGGTAGCTGCATCTAGTCCTGATCTCAGAACTGTCTGCCTTCCAGAAACTGCGCTTCTAGGCAAAGAAAGGACCCGCTCACCCTCCGCCCCGTTATTTTTGATCTTTACAGCCGATGTGTGCTTTCAGCCGTACTTCTGGAATCTCTGTCCGAGTAGGTGCAGGTGTAGTGCCAGTCATACTGACTGGCTTACGAAAGCGCCCAGGAGTGAGTAAGATGACCCCAGAGTGAGAAGGGACATCCCCCGTGGGAATGGGTTTTTCTAGAGGAGAGGAGACCTGAGAACAGAGGGGCATGAGAACGTGGGGTCTGGACTGAGTACACATCTTACTCTATGCGTGGCCGTGTTTGCGAGCACTCTTTCACCCACGCAGGTGGTCCTTGGCAAGCCAGTGACTGTTTGGTCTGGACACTGTACTTGTGGGCACCCGGGACAGTGATGCGCACACAGCCCGCGCCCGACACGAGCCTAGCAACAGCCAGCCTTTACTGAGCGCACTCCGCCCCCTAGCCCTTTGGTAAACGCTTGTTACGGTTTTTTGCTCCTATTCCTCCGTCACCTGTTGAAGTAGGTGTTGAAGTGTGTGGATCGGCCGTATGAAATTGCCATTTGTTGTATGTCAAAAACAGTCAAATATTGGCAGTTTTATGGGATTCGGTCTGGTCTCGTATTCAAAAACAGAAACATCGGCAACTTCGTTCGCGTCAACGTAATAGCCTTTCGTATCTGTTTTGCCGGTGCAGAAATTCAGACGCCGAAACTTGCTGTAAGTCAGCCAGCTAGCAGGTGGAGGGGCTGGGATCTGAACCAGGTAGGGCAGCCTCGGACCTTGGCACCGCCCTGCCTCACCACGCTGCCTCCTTGGGCGGAAGACAAAGGCCTGTTTTCGAGGCCTGGGTGTTCAGATCAGTCCTTCCACACCTCGGCCAACTTGGAGATCAAAGATGGCTGGTCAAATGAATCAAATGTTTCCTGGAGTCTTGGGTTACACTCTTGATGCTCTGTTTAAAAAGAACGATGTGTAGCGAGCACACCAGAAACCTGGAAGACGGGAAAAAAATCTCTCTGTACGATCTCTGCTCCTCTCCCCAGCAAAGAAAGAAAGCGGTGTGGTACCGGCAGAGGTGTTCTCAGCAGGACCTGGCCCATTAAATGAAAGACTTCCATGCTGAGCCAATCAAGAGAGACCTGGACAAAAATCAGACTCTTTCCTGCCCTGGAAACCCATGCCTTGAATCTGTAATTCATCTGTTAAATCAAGTGTGCAGCCGGTGGTTTAGCACAGAGGGGGACTGCAGGGAAGGGAAGAGTGAGGGGCAGAAGCTGTGGCACTTGAATTTTCAGCATCAGAGTCAAGTTAGGAAAAAGAAACGGGGCTGTGATAGCTTCTTGGACCTTACGTTGCCAGCCAAGAGAAACCAGCGGGAAAGATTCTCGAAAACTGATGAGCTGGTGGAGGCATAGGAACAATGGGGGAAGAGGCAGGGGCCCCAGGGGCTGAATAAAGCACAGTGCCTCTGTTGCCTTTCAACAAGACTGAATAAAGTTTAGGATTTTTTTTTTTAAGGGACTTGTAGCCATTTTTAAACTTTCATTTTTCATAATGTCACAGATAATCTTTTTATCTATTATCCGCTGGCTCTTTTCGGGGAGGCATTTGCATCAAATAGTGCTGCACAGATCATGACTGTCTCTAGCGGGGAAAGCGGCTTGAAATGAAAGGTTATTCACTCCCTCTGCTTTCCCCGGCTTTGTTCTTGATTCTCGCGCAGTTTTTTGTTTTTTTTTTTGTTTTTTTTTTTGTTTTTACATCTGAATTCAGGTATTTCTGGAGTTTTCCTTTAGAAACCCTTCCATTCTGAGATCTAAGCAGATCCAGACTCCGGTCCGTGTAGCGGGGGTTACAAAGCCTACGTTCACTGAAAGTGAAACATCTACTTTGAAACATCTGTCAGATACCCGGTGTCCTCCAGAATCCCCCGGGAGCGTTTCCTACGGAGGTGGCACCGGCAGAGAGGTGGGCCCTCCCACGGCCGGCGGTGGCCTCCGGTGGTGGTGGGGCATAGCCTTTTAAACACACACTGCCGGGCTGGACTGGGCAGTCCGCTCCTTCCAGCAGCAAGGAGAAAGGGTCTGGGGGTGGATTTCCTCCTGCCCCTCCCCCTAAGCGGGGACTGGCAGACCTGAGCTCTCCCAGCGGGAGCAGTGGGGCTGTGTGTGGACAGAGCATGTTGGGAGCCAAGTGGTCACGTGGGCTGGCCGGGAAGAGGAATCCAAAGCAAGCCCATTTGTTTGCAGAACCCCATTAGAAAGCCAAGAATGGCCTAGAAAGTCATGGAGGTATGACTTATAGTTTGTGTTCAGCTTTCATTACTTAGCTTCTCCCCCACCCGCCACTCGGACCTCTAGGGGGACCCCGGGAAGGCCCCGAGTGGTTCTCGGGCCTGCATGATGAGGTGTCTCATGGAAGCACCCTCCTCCTCCCCTCCAGCTCCTTCTGCTGCTGCTCCCCACCAGAACATTCCACCATTCCCTCCCACGGAGACCGGAAACATTGCTTTCCCTCTTCAGAAAGAGTGAGAGCAGTCTGCAGAGGCAAGGCCGGTGGGGCCACTACAGTTTCTGTGTTCAAACTGCATTGAGCTTGGTCTCAAACAGCTGCACTCAGGTTAATCGTGGCCTCACAGAACAGTGGCCACGGGCTTGTTGGTGCATGGTTTCGGTATCTAAAGAGTCCCCAGCACGGGGGGAGCCCTGAGCCCATAGAAGTACTGACAAGCCCTTCTAGCCAGAGGACAATTCTTCGTGGCTTTTGAGTGCCCGTCTGGTGGCCCACACTCACCCTCACAGGGGCCTGCAGGAGGGGTGATGTGGGGACACCACCGCCTGGGGAGGTCGAAGTGATGGTCCAAGTTCGTGGGCCTGGTGGCTGAGGGAGCCTCAGAACTTAGGTCTTTCTGAGCCTGACTTCCTCATTCATACTATCTCCTGCCTACCTCCCGTTGCCAGTTGTTGGGGGGCACACCGTTCTTTTATTTTCGGGACTCTGGATAGTGTTGCTACCTTGAGGATTTGTTTCCGAGAGAAAGGTTGCATTGTTGGAATAAGAAGGTAATTTCCTTCTCCCTAAACCTCTCTGGCCAGACCTTTGAGCCAGTCCTCACAACTTTCTACTTTTATGACTGAAAAGAAACTTCTGTTAAGTCATAAATATACTAGAGGCCCTTAGACTACATCCATGAAAATATTCTCTCCTTGGGCGTGGAACTCTCCCAGGGCTGTGGCAGGAGTATAGAAATCGTTTCTGAGTTGTCAGCCACACACAACAGATTTCCCAGTCATAACAAATACACACTGTACCTGTGCACACGGAACTCTCCAAGTAAAGCAAACAAGTTCTGGGCATCGCGGTTCTCCTCATTTGCTGCCACTTTTCTGTCAGGGCTCTGTGCGTTTAGTTCTGCTGTACAGATACTTGTGAATCTTCTCATCAGCAGAGCGGCTGTTCCATGGCTTTTACTTAACTTGCTTCAGAGTTAAAGGGAGTCGCAGGTTTACGTAGATTGGCCTCTGACATGGCAAATGCACGCCGAACACTCAGAAGATGCCGATCGTCGCCCCGGGCCCCCTTCCCATCATGACGGGAGCAGGTGTCTCTGCTTCTTTAAGGCTCGGAAGAAAACAGTGATAACACCTGCTGTGCCCACCCTGTTGGGCTGGGGGAACTGTAAGAGTCCCAGGGCAAATGAGAAAGAGTGGGTGCCCCTGGATGTGACCTGGGTGCCAGGATTCACCAGAAGTGCTAGGACAGACCTGACCTGCATTTGCCCAGTTAACAGCTTTTGCTTCCTAGGGGGCACCTGGGTGGCTCAGGCTGTTGAGTGTACGACTTCAGCTCGGGTCACGATCTCACGGTTGGTGGGTTCGAGCCCCACAACGGGCTTTGCGCCGACAGCACAGAACCTGCTTTGGATTCTCTGTCTCCCTCTCTCTCTGCCCCTCCCCTGCTTGCTCTCTTTCTCTCTCAAAAATAAACATTAAAAAACATTTTTTTTTTTTTTTAAGTTTAGAAGGTTTCACATCCTAGGACACACTGTGCCCCTTTGCTGGCAGGGGGAGAATGAATTCGGAGACCCACACCAGCCCACTCTTTGACAGGAAGCCTTGGTTCCTGGCAACGGGATTACCCACGTGTCCTTAAAGTGCCCGCTGCCTCTGCTCCTGCCCCACAACCTGTAGCTCACTGGGGAGGCCACGCGTGCTTCCGGCCTGTCTGCCGCCCACCCCCAAGCTGGCTGCTGAGCAGATAATCCAGCCTCCCTCAGTGTGGCCGGTATGGCAGCCGGCACAACTCTCGAAGCTGTGCAGCCGCCGACCTCCCCAGCTACCTGGAGAGGCACACCGCGGGGGCTGCCGGGAGGTTCGGGGGTCACCTCATGGCTGAGCCCTCCAGAGAGACTTTAGCCTGTAAAAATAATAACAATTACAGATGATGCAAGTTTCAAATGTAAAACGTAGCTCATTGATAAACTCTAGGAAATTCAACATGTATTTAAAAATACTCACATACGCCTTCGACGTCGTTTACATTCTTGTGCGTTTGTTCAGTAGGACCCTCCAGAGGAAGGGCAGAGTCCTCGGTTTTCTCTTAGCTTTTTGCCATGAGCCTGGCAGTATTAAGTTTAGGAGCCACACGACCTGGGTTTGAATCCAGCTCTGGCACTCGATAGCTCTGTGACCTTGGGCAGGTTTTTTGACATGTTTATAATTCCATCTCCTCACCTCTAAAATACGGTTACCTACTTCATAGGGGTGTTCTGAGGCATTGGCACAAACAAAGCACTGGCAATCGTGCCTCCTGACATGCACTAAGCACGGAATAATACGTCAACAAGATTTCTTTTTCTTAAAACGTGTTTTATTAAATAAGAACATGGGATCTTACAAGTCAAAGACCTATGGTTCCGTAAAGACGGGGACTGAGATTGAAGCATTACCCTCCGTTACCCCCGCCTCCGTTACCCCCACCCCACCCCCCAGCTCCGTCCTCATCCACCTCGGAGAGCAGACACTACCCATTTGGATGGATTTCAAAGCCAAGCAACCTGCCTTACCGTTCACATCAAGGCCAGACCCTGGTCTGGTGATTATGGAGTCGGAGACCCATGTCCAATACCATTTGGTAGCACGTCGCTTAATTCCTGAAGATCACGGTGTGGGGGTTCAACAAGTCCTAAGTTCACAGCCACGCTTCATTTTTCTCCCCAAAATACAAAATACTGTTTAGTCCCCACCAAACCTAGGACAGCAATTGAGGTGTTGCTCTTCCCATTGGCTGGATGGGAAAGTGGTGTCCCTTGGGTGGGAGAGGACTGCAGGTCTCCTCAGTGTCAGGGTCTCCACAGTAACGACTGGCTGCTTTTTTTTTTTTTTTTAATTTTTTTTTTTAACGTTTATTTATTTTTGAGACAGAGAGAGACAGAGCATGAACGGGGGAGGGTCAGAGAGAGGGAGACACAGAATCTGAAACAGGCTCCCGGCTCTGAGCTGTCAGCACAGAGCCCAACGTGGGGCTCGAACTCATGGACCGCGAGATCATGACCTGAGCCGAAGTCAGACGCTTAACCGACTGAGCCACCCAGGTGCCCCGACTGGCTGCTTTTAAAGCTCCCCCCGTGACTCTGGGGAGAAATAGCAGAGCCACTGTCTGGCCAGCAGGTCAGGCACAGCACAGGACCATCCCGGCAGCCCTCCATCCTGTGACCTCTAGTGTGGAGATGAACGGAAGACAGGGGTCAAGCCAGTGATCTTACAGTGAGACAAGGAGACGACTGGTGTGCCCGATCCTGCTCATGCCCTTTCAGAACACTCCCTAGCAGAGCTTTGACCGTGGCCGAGACCAGTGGATCTGAAAGTTGTGCGCACACCAGAATCACCGGCAGGGGCTGTAAGAATTCGGACTGTGGGCCTCCCCCCACCCCCCACCTCCAGAGTTTCTGCCTAGGTAGGTCTAGGGTTGAGTCCAAGGATTTGCATTTCTTTTTTTTTTCAACGTTTTTTTTTTTTTTTTTTTTTTTTTTTTATTTTTGGGACAGAGAGAGACAGAGCATGAACGGGGGAGGGGCAGAGAGAGAGGGAGACACAGAATCGGAAACAGGCTCCAGGCTCCGAGCCATCAGCCCAGAGCCCGACGCGGGGCTCGAACTCACAGACCGCGAGATCGTGACCTGGCTGAAGTCGGACGCTTAACCGACTGCGCCACCCAGGCGCCCCCAAGGATTTGCATTTCTAACAAGTTCCCGGCTGATGCTGATCCAGAGAGACCACACTTTGAGAAACTTGTGCTTTGATAGCAGGTGTGGTTAGCAGGCCTTGATCACTGCTCAGAAACTTCACAGGATGATTTAAATGCTGAGCCCTGCAAGTTCCAATTCCAGACAGGAGGCAACGAGGCCGGAAGCCCTTCTCGATTTTGTGCATTCGAGGACCACAGAGAGACTTCGGCCCTGGGCCCAAGGAAAGCTCTCTGCAGCTTGCTGCTTCTCTCTACCCCGGGTTAATAACTTTCCTTCCATTTGTCTGGAGGAAGGTTGCAGACGCCAGACTAGAGTCAATGAGCAGGATGAGTGGTAGGAGTGGGAGTGGGGGAGTGCGTTAAGTTTGCTGAGGAGTAAACATGCCCAGAACCACCAAAGTGGGGTGGGCGGTAAGAATGACTGCTAGCTGCTTGGGGGGCAGATGTGCAAGCTGGCATTGAAGCAGCCTGTCTCGTAGGGGCCCGGTGCTATTGGCAAGCGGCCCCCCCTCCTAGCACATCTCCTCGGTGAAGGGGCCTTGGGGTGTTGTGGCCTGAAACTCAGTAGGCAGAGGGTTGGGTTTGCATGCCCACTGCTGTCACTTCCTAGCCCGGGGCCAAGGAGGTTCCAAACCACGCCTCATTTCTCAATGTAGAAGATGGAGAGAACGCTCTCTGACTTCACCACCTCTCCGGTTGTGGGCGAGCCCTACTGCACGCATTCGGTGCTGTGCATTCCTGGGCATGTCTCCAAGGCTGGGGCTCTCTGCAAGGAAGGCGGCCACCAGGGCAGCCCAGGAGTTCTTGAGAAATGCTTGCGAGGAGGCGTGTGGCCAGCTTTCCACCTACTCACCTTCCCAAGTCACTGGGTCCCTTCCTCTTTGGTTCCTCCTCTGTACCATGAGGCTGGAGAAATTACTTCGTTCAGAATCTCTTCTGGCTGTTAAATGGCTTGAGCCCATTGTCAACCGGAAGACTCCAATACAGACTGTGACGTCTAAACCCCAAACAGCAAGGAGCGGCTCTTGCAAACCACCAGCCTGGATGGGTGGGGCGGTTTTGCGGTTCCAGGCACCGATGACCGCCCTGTCGCGGTGTCCCAAGCCTCCGATTGCCTCAGGGCCGCCCTGACGCACCCAGACCCCATCCCAGCCTGTCCCTCCCGGGCCGGGATGCCAAGTCGTCCGAATCGGCGCGCACTCCGCCTCGGCGGCCGCCCGACCCCGCGCCGGCACGCCCGGGCTCGCGCCGCAGCCAATCGGCGCGTGCACTGCGGGTGACCTCCCCCGGGCCGGGAATAAATTGTCAAGTTTCCCCACCGCCGGTCTCACTCTGCCGGGCTAATTAGGAGAGCCGCTCCGGAGCAGCGCCGAGGTCGCGGGCGGTGCGCGGGCCGGGGCCGGGGCCGGGCGGGGGCCCGCGCACCGCGGCTGGACTGCCGGCGTCCGGAGCCGCTGCCGGCACCGCTTCCCGGGCGCTGCCCCCTCGGGCCACTCGGCGCCCCGGCCCCCGCCTCGGAAGCCGGGACCCGGGAGAGGCCGGGGCACATCGGCCCCGGCGGGGGGCGCCGCGCGCCCCGCTGCCCTCGGACCCGCGGCTCGGTCCCCCGCGGCCGCGATGCAGCAAATGCCGACGCTGCCGCCTGCCTGCGGACCCCAGAGGCGCCTCTCCTGGACCCTGTGAACTTTGGCGATCTGGAGGCCGGGTCCGGTGGTTTTGTTTTCGCGTCGACTTCAGCTCCGCTTTGGCTTTGGGATTCTCTGGCTACCTGGATACGCCTTTCCTTTGTGGGTAAGTCTCCCGTGGATCGCAGCACCGGTAACCGACCCCGGGGAACACCAGCCTGTGACATCCCCAGCCTGGAGTCGCCTGGGGCCGGAGAAGAGGACCCAACTCCTGACCACGTAAGGGCTCTCGGATTCCACCTTTCCTCTGATGGGAAGAGAAATCGAATTTCATGGCAGGATTTTCTTTAAGCACATTGTCTGATAGGACTGGCAATTACTAACCAGGAAAATGAGTAGCAATTAGGAGTTCAGTAATAAATGGAAGTCTATTGTCCTAATTGAGTGGAATTACTGACAGGTAATGGCAACACTGAGTTCTTCAGTTTAATTAAGAGTTTATATAATTATGGTGCACTTTTTATTTCTTGGGGGAGCCATGGGGTAGGAATTAAATAACCAGTGTGATGGGTAAGAAACCCATGTAGTGGATAAATGACTAGCGAGTTGAAATGAGCATGGGTGCCTTGCTCAGGTAATGTGAACCGAGATGAATTTCTGATAAAGGGATCTGCCTTCTGATAAAAGGATGGGCCAAGCAGGACTGCTCATTCCTGTCTGATGCACATCGGAATGGCTTAGAAATTATCAGGTGTTCTCGGACACTGGCACACGGACTGTTCCAAAGACATCAAAGCTGAGTGCTCGCCTGCCGCGGGATTAGCCGGGATTCGCGTTTTCTGGGGCTGTATTTTCCACATGCCCTGAGAATGAAGTGAGTGGGTCATTTGAGAGTGTTTTTGCCGTCTGGGGTGTGTGTATCAGAAGTCTCACGATTGAGCTGTTAAGCTGTTGTAAACGTTGATAACTGAACGGGCTGGGCGAGCTTCACTGACGCAGCACAGAGCAGCGTGTGTAGGTGTGGAATTTGTTTGAGAACTAGTCTGTAATTATAAAGATGTTATTTTCCTCTTTGGTGGTGTATTGTTTCCTTTACTATAATGTGCTCATGAAATTGTTCCCCTTGTGGGAAGCAGCGAAACTGGAGAGAAATCCCTTCTCAGAGGATAATTTCCTTGTGTCTTTTTGATGTAGTTTTCTGGGAATCCTCTTAACCCTGCATTGGGATGCATGTGTTTATTTCTGTTAGAAACTCCAGCAGATCTGGAAAGCGCTAGGTTTTGCGTAGACCAGTAAATAATCACTGCTTTGAGTGATACTGTTTGTACCTTGACTTCTGTTTCTTGCTGGCACACGGTCTGGATTTTTCAACAGGAGGAGCAGGGACGGCCTGCTCCAGAGAGCTCCCATATTGCAAAGCGGGCTCAGGGGGTGCCATTAAAGTTGCATGTCACTACAGAAGAGGCAGCAAGGGGCGGGGGTACAGAGCAACGCATCTTTAATCCTGCCTGGGTTCTCAAGTTCACAAAGCACTTTGGGAACTTACTCATAATTTCCCGTCGTTAATGAGAGAAAGCGGGTATGGAAGTCGTTTGCCGTATGTGTGCCTCCCCGTCTCAGCCCGTCCGGGTGCCTGGAATTTTAAGGACTTACCTTTACTCTGGTTTTCCCTTGGTCTCCCAGCCCTGTTTTGTCATTATGGCCTTGAAAATCTAACAAGGCCGCCAGAAACACCTACACCGTGGCCTCCCAGAACCACTGCCAGGCTCACCTTCTTGGCTTGTGGCTCCCTTTATGTGTTCTGCCCAAGGCACAGCAGACTCCTTTTCTTTTTTGTGAAATCGTACAACAGGCAGATTCTTGAGAACCCAGCAGGGGTGAAAACATGGGACTTGTACCATTCAAGAATTACAGATTGCCAAGTTTCACCCCTTTCCCTAAGAGTTCGTGATTAAAGATCACAACGTCACGTTGTCCGCTTTTCTCAAATGTTCACCATTCCTCTGCACGGCCGCCCATTGCTACCTGACACGATAACCAGATATCAGAAAGAGGGTCAAGGACGGCCATTCTTGGAGAAGTTCTGCCCAGGTTTTGCTCAACCCAGGATTCTCTTTCTGACCAGTGGGTGTTTGGTGCGATGCCAGGAACATTGCCTTCCGGGATAACATCTTTGAGATTTGGTTCCCAATCCTCTTTCTTTTTTTTGTAAGCCGCGAGGAGCGTGTCACCCGTGCATCTATCTCAAATCAGCCCGAACAGGTAGAATAAATCCAAAGCCAAGTCATGGAGCTTCCCTACAAGTTACTAACAGATTCTGGTCAGGACCAGACTCCCAGCTCTTGATGAAATGCTCTTGGAAACAAGACACAAAGTGGCCCCTAGGCTCTCTACGCTTAGTTCGAGGACAAAAGCATTGGGAACCATGGCAGTCATGACCCCTGCCTCTACATGTGTCTAGCTTCCTGCCCAATCAGTCTTAGGTTCCCCAAATAGGTGGCGTCATGGGTATCAGTCGCCACTTGTCTGCTGGTTTTGTAATGCAGATTACTCACTTCTGCCCAGGTACCGCCCTGAAGCCACGCTGTAACAATAGAGCATAGAAGAAGTAACACTCAAGTTGGTCTTGGCCCCTGTCCAAGGGGATTAGCTACTGGAAGTACCTAAAAGGCCTGGTTGAAACACACTCACCTGTAACCCAGTTCCTTGGCCTGGATCTCAAGGACAGGGTAATATCCGCCTTTGGGGGGCCTATAAAATGAGATCTCTTTCTCCATTTACACTTGATCCGATGGCCCCGAGGGTGTTCCCACCGTGGCATCAGAAGGCCTGCTTCAAGGCCTCAGCATTGCCTAGGAGCTCATTAGAAATGCCGAGCCTCAGATTTGTCCCCCTGATGTTTCAAACCAGAGTCTGCCTTTAACGAGATTCCCAGGTGATCTGTACACGACTTCTCCCGTGGTGCAGGCTCTGAGCTAGAGTCTAGCAGGCAGAATATTTGTCCAGGAGGGTCCTTCGGATCAGCACCTGTGGGAGGAGGAGGCAGGGGGCAGGAAGGAGTAGGTGGAAGGAAGGGGGAGGGGCAGGAATGAACCGGTGGGTAGAGGGAGGAGGCAAAGCCATAATCCAGGCCCAGAGACAGGCTCCACCAACCCCACGGGGAGCTCCAGAGCTAGACGGGCCTCCAAGTTGTCCCCCTGTGGGGCCACGAGTCCTTCGTTGGACAGTGCCCGCCACACACACTGGGCGGGGGTTCTCAAAATGTGGGCCCAGATCAGCAGGACCTTCAGCACTGGGACTTGCTGGTAAAGCAAATTCCTGAGCCCCACCCCAGACCCGCCGAGTCGGGAGCTGCAGGGGCGGTGCCCAGCGGCCTGTGTTTAAACAAGCTGTCCAGGTAGTAGCTGCACCCTCAAGTTTGAGAACCACTGCTCTAAGGCAGCCTTTTTGTGGTTGGTTTTGTTTTTTTTTTTTTTTTTTTTTAAGATCTTATTTTCAAGTAATCTCCACACCCTACGTACGTGGAGCTCGAACTCACGACCCTGAGACCGGGTCACGTGCACTACCAACTGACCCAGCCAGCCAGACGTCCCTGATTCACAGTAAAATTCACCATTTTTAACTGTCAGTAATTTTTAATGTCCTCACAGGGTTGTCTTGCCGTCACCACTGATTCCAGAATATTTCCATTGCCCCGAAAAGAAGGCCCATAGCTGTTAGCAGTCTCTGTCTATACCCCTCTCCTGAGTCTAGTAACCCCTAATCTACTTTTTGTCTCTGTGGATTTGCCTATTCTGGACACTTCATAGAAATGGAATCACACGGTCTATGGCTTTTTGTGTCCGTTTTCTTTCACTGAGCATAGTGTTTCCAATATTGCAGCCTGTATCAATACTTACATCCTTTTTTTCTAAGATTTTATTTTTTTTTTAAGTTTTATTTTATTTAGAGAGAGCACAAGTGGGGGAGGAGCACGGAGAAAGAGAGAATTCCAAGTGGGCTCTGCACCGCGAGCACAGAGCCCAATGCAGGGCTTGAACCCACAAACCGTGAGATCGTGACCTGAGCCGAAGTCAGATGCTTAGAGGAGTGAGCCACTCAGGCGCCCCCATAAGATTTTATTTTTATGTAATCTCTACCCCCAACATGGGGCTCAAACCCACAACCCCGAGATCAACAGTCATCCCCTCTACAGACCGATGATCCAGCCAGGCACCCCCTTCATCTTTTGCAGATGGTTAAGTAACGTTGCATTACAGACATTTCATTTGTCAGTTGATGAACATGTATGTTGTTTCCACTTTTTGGCTCTTGTGAAAAACGCTAATACGAACATTCACGTACAAGTCTTTGTGCCGGCCTGTTTTTTCGATTTTCTTTGGTAAAGACCTAGAGGTAGAATTGCTGGGTTGTTAGGGTAGCTCTGTGCTTAGCTTTTGAAGAACTTCCAGACTTTTCCAAAGTGGCTACACCATTTTGCACCAGCACCTGCAGTGCCTTAGAATTCCGGTTTCTTCATAGCCTCGCCAACACTTGTTATCATTTTATTAGGTGCTTTTAGTGGGTCTGAAGCAGTAACTCACTGAGGGTTTTATTTGTATTTGTCTGATGACTGGTGATGCTGACCATCTTTTCGTGTACTCATTGGCTCTTATATCTGCTTTGGAGAAGTGTCTGTTCAGATCCTTTGTGGGACAGACTTTAGTCCTTAAGCAGGTCACCTGCTCTGTGTCTGGTCCTACACAGGTTCTATAGGATTTATAAAAGAAAGCCTAGGGGTGCCTGGGTGGCTCAGTCAGTTAAGCGTCCGACTTCGGCTCAGGTCATGATCTCGTGGTTTGTGAGTTCGAGCCCCGCATCGGGCTCTGTGCTGGCAGCTCGGAGCCTAGAGCCCGCTTTGGATTCTGTGTCTCCATCTCTCTCTGCCCCTCCCCCACTCGTGCTCTGTCTCCGTCCATCAAAAATAAATAAAATGTAAAAAAAAAAAAAAAAAGCCTAGAGAGTGGCCTTTGACACGGGAAGGTTCTAACTCGATGCAGCACAGTGAAAGAAGGACAAGAGAGTCCACTGTCAAGGACTAGACTGAAGAGATTCACTTTCTATTACCACTCAGGTTACAGAAGGACCTCGTGTGGGTTGCTGGGATAGAGCAGGTGTTAGGCTTGTGGATTATGTCCCCTCCCAGCCTCAGAAAGTCGAAATGATTCATCCGTTTCCTCATCTGGACAAAGACTATCGGGCTGCCTGTTTATCAGAGGGTTGTAAGGGTTCCTTCCAACGCTCCGCGAGTGCGTGAGGCGTGCGGGTCGCTCTGTACCCTAGGTGAGAAAGCAGTTCGCAGGTTGTCCCTAAAGAGCCTCTGGTCGCCTGTCGGCGGGACTCGTGGTGCTGTGCCGGGGCTCCCCCAAGCCCCACGGCAGGCTTCCTCTCTCAGCGTACCTGAGGCTCTAAGGCGGGTCCTGAGGGGCTCCAGGCCATTTCTCGTTACAGGTGCGACGCACTCTGAGTACGGAATATTGGAGCAGCAGGATTTCAGAGCTGACGTGCTTGAAGCAAACCCTTTGTCATGCCGTCATCCAGCAAGAGCCTCCGCACCTGTGATGACACCCCCCCCCCCTCCACACCAGCTGCCTTACACTCAGGCCACACCGTCTACCCTAAACGGTGCCCTCTCAGCTTCTGGAGGAGGAAACCCCAGCCCCAAGACAGGACTCAGTTAGCGCTGCAGCTTCCATCATGGCCTGACCACGACTCGACCCCTGGTCCATCCACACCTGGCCTGATGTCCTTACCTGGGAGTTTTACTTTCCAGGTTGCTAAGGGTTATAACGACGGGGTGTTTTGGTTGTCGTGTATAAGTGGAGGCTCTCCCCGGAGGTTCAGGGTCTCATGATAGCAGCCAGTCGTGTTTGTTTGGCGTTGGCACCGTGTGTGTTCCGTTGCAGTGATATATTCCGAAAGCCGGGAGGTCACCCTTGGTCTCCTCGAAGGAAAGTGTTTCCAAAGTATGCAGAGAGGTTGAAGCGTCGAAATATTTGCCGAATGGGCTTCAATTCTCAGGGTTTTCCAGCAACTCTTCAGTTGGCTGGGTAATAATTAGAGTATTTGAGTCACCGTTCCTTGAACACGACACAAAACCCCGGCACTGGAGAATTCAGAGAGTGGTGCATAGTGAATGGCCCACACGTGGGATCATGGCTCCATCTCATCTGTCCCCAGCTGAGCTCTCCCAGAGGCACCTTGGCTTAGGCAAGGATGTGTCTTAAAAAGTCATGGGTCGGTCAGGTTTGAGTCATTTGAGCCCCAGTTTAAATTCCCAAGGGCTACACCCTCAGAGAAAGTGACTCCTCTGATAAAACAAAGAACTGTGTGTCGAGGCAAATTATTCTACCTGTACCCATTCATTTCTTCTGTCAGTCAGAACGCTGACATGCTTCTTTCCTTAAAGCTAGTTCTGTCCATATAGACTGTTTCTTACAGCCTTCTCTATTCTGTTTTCAAAGAACAGGGCAACGTAAAAGCCCCTCGGAATCACAGACACCAATGGGAGGTGTAGGAATGGGCCGAAAGGGCACTGTTACACCATTTCCCCATTTGCTTTCTTTCTTTTCCTTCTTTCTTTCTTTCTTTTTTTTTAAATGCCAGGCAGCCAACAGAGATGAGATCTTCAAGTTTCTCAATATTCTTTGGGATAAGAGTTTTGCAATGAACATTTCTTCACCTGCCCTCTTCCCGGTGTCTGTAAGCCAGACGCCCACTCACCTGTGCTTGCTGATCTTGGCTGGGCCAGGCCTTGGAAGGAGCCAGTCAGCCACATTAACGCGGCAGGGGTCTAGAAGGTGGCCCCCGTGGAGGTTCCTGCAGCAGATCTGGGGTTTGGTGCTTGGCGGGAGGGCGCCCTCCCGCACCCTGTGTTCTGCTCCCCTTCACCCAGGACTTAGAAGTGCCGAGTCAGTGGGGTGGGGGCAGGTGTTTCAGAGAGGGGACGCTGTTGTCACTGTGAGACCACTCAGCAGCCCCCTCCGGCGCCTGCCGGAGAGCGAGCCCCTCACGGGAGGGACCTGCAAAGGGTAGTTCTCCTGCCAGTGAAAGAAAAAGAGAAAGAGCAAGAGAGAAAACATTTTATTGTTAGGGAGGTGATTTTGCCAATAGTTTAAATGGCTGCTTTCTCCTCGTAATGAGGAAGGACGCGTTTAATGCTACGCAGCCTCCCTCAGTGCCTCTGAAACACAGACGATAGTAGCTAAGATTCACTGAGGACTAGCGGGCTCAGCCCCTTAGTGGGCTGTCCCACAAGACCCTAAGGGACAGGTGTATGTGACGGCAATACAGCTCGATGAGGCTGTGCGGCACAGTGGTCTAAGTGTGCCTGGCACACACCAGCGATACACCGTGACATGCAAGGTCTGTTTCGTAGAGCTCGCCAGGGCCCTCGGTAATTATTGGCCAAATAAACGAATGGCTGAACCTCTTGGGGCAACTTTGTTCCTTTCGATGGTCATTTCAGGTGCCGTATTCCCCTCCGCAGCATGGCTTTTATCGCTTAGCCTTTCGATACTTGCACAGAACAGAAACTTTCTGACTATTGCTCGGTCCAGTTTCACTCTCTACCCTCGGCCGGTGGCGGGCTGGGGTGAGACCAGAGCAAAGCGCCAGTGCCACTGTGTGTGTCCTCACGACTGGGATGCTGAGCACACCTGTAATCTCTGCTTTTGGTGATGCCTTGGGGCAGTTCTCTTGAGCGGACAAGTGGTCCAGATGATGTCTTTTAAGGGCTCCTCCTGCTCTACGGATCTTCATTTTCAAAGCATGTGAAAAATTTAGCATAACATTTTCCATTTTTCACTAAGGCTAAATTTACAGACAGTGACACATCCCCTACAAAACAGCATAAAACAGCATTTGCCCTTGGCCCGTGCTCACTTTTACGTCCCTTGGATGTATGGGGAAGTCATCGGCTGTTCTTGTTTTTCGACATTGGCTAGCCACCGACTGCTAAATGAGATGAATTGGAACAATGGCCTAGGAACTGGAATAGTGCGGTATTGATGTTCACAGGCTGAGGAAGCTAACAGGTACTCGAAGAGATGTCTTACACGGAAAAGATGTCAAACCTCCCAACTGCTGTAATCAAGCCGCGTTTGCTCCCGTATACTCCGGGCACTGTGCACTGAGTCACAGTTCATTCTCTTTCTCTTTCTTTCTGCCTTCCTTCCTGTCTTTTTTCTTTCTCTCCTTCTTCTTTTCCTTTAGATGTAAACATAAAAACTTCCACTGAAATCTACTTCACAGGCCGTATCTGGAGCCATTCTAGTAAATAGTGGAAAATCAGAGTTTCCCGGAGGTCAGCTGTCTCATCGAAGCTTATTGGACACGGGATAAGATTATCAGAAGAGATCATTATACCACCTCCAGATCCTTAAAAAACAGTCTCATCTAGATCTCATAGCAGTGAAGAGGTTCTCCTCGAAGCCCGTGGGAATAACTAGATTTAGGATTTGGGAGAGTCCCTGCCACTCCAGCCATCCATGCTTCTTAAACAGAAAAATTATTTTTGCCTGTGAACAGTTACGTTTATGACATATTTGCTTCTTGGTTTGGAAGCATGGTTCATATATTCGGTCAACAACCATTTACTGAATACCTTGTATGTGCAGACAGTACGTTAGGACGAGGATATAGGAGTGAAAAAATGGATACAACTTCTACCCTCATGAAGCTTACGTTCCGTATATAATCTTTTCAGAATCTTCAGCGACTTACTGGACTGGGCAGCTCCCCATTCATATAAACTTACCTGTGTCGACCAGTCATTCTTGGTCAGGTCCAGGGGCCCATCTGCGGTCGGCGCACTTCGTCAAGCAAGGGAGTGCTGCGCTCAGCAATCATCTGCTGGAAGGCAGAGAAGGGATCACAGTTCCCTTAGTAGCTGCGTGGAGCTTGGCACGTGTGAGGAGACCTTTGAATCTTCAATGCCGCCGAGAACGCTCTTTTTACAAAATGTGTCTGTCCCTGCATCGGGATATATGATCAGTTGAAGCCTTTGGGCAAAACTCATTGATGGAGAGCCAGTGGAGAAGGGGAACCCGGCAGGTGGATGATATATGGATGATATATGGGAGGTATGGCAGGGAGGTGCCAGATGTTGGAAAATCAAGACACAAGACAACCCGGGATTGAGCTGATGTGAATGAAGAGGCCAGGAAACCTTGGGAGATGAAACCGTGAGTGGTGACTGTTCCCTAACCATTTTTGCCCTTAGGCATGATTCCCAGACTTGGCTTGGTGACGTGCAGTCCCCATGCTGTCTCATCCGGGCCTCTCCCGCAGTCTGGTGGTGCAGCAGGCCCGCGTGGAATATACCCCCGTGCCAGTGAGACAGGGATGAATTTGACACGTGGTATTGCCCAAAGGATTACGTTTACGTGAAGACGTATATGGTTGTTCTCTTAAGAGATCTATTCACTCCTTCCCCAGATGTTTATATTTAGGGGAAAAATGGAAGTCTCTGAAGGAAAGCTGCTTAGGCGTTGTAGAAGTAAATTGGTAGGAGGTCTGTGGCTGGCTGTCTTTTCACTGTCGCTGAAAAGTGAATCACTTCCGGGAAGGAGTTCCACATTGAAATGGTGGTGGCCAGTGTGTTATGCTAAGCAATTAAAAACCTTTATCTTTACAAATAGTTACATAACGTCACCTTCCGAGAAGACTTGAGTAAGAATGCTTGTACCCCCAGCGAGCGTACCGGGACGCCCGTCTCCCTGAGCCCTTGCCAACTCGGAGTGCTTTGTCCTTGGTCAGTTATTCTTTGACAGTGTGACAGGCAAAAACTAGTGTCCCTTTGTTGCATCGGGGAGGTTTTAAAATGCTGCTTCCCAGAGTGTGAAAATGACTCTCCATGTCTGTAATGCCTTTTCTGGAAGAACAAGCTCCATCTTCTAGTTTCTTATGGGGATAACTTTTTCGGACGGACCCCCTTAGGCAAATTAAAGGTCATCAAGAAGGCTCCCCAGTTGGGATACCCTGATGAAAGGAACAAATGTCTTAGAGCTGCCCTGCCCCACATCAGGGGGTGTACAAGGGATTGAGGAACTCTGGCATGGGCCCTGGCGATGGTAATTAGTTCCCCGATACACCGCCTAGTGGCAAAGTGAGCATGGCTAAGAATGCTAGTTGACTGCTAGTGTCCGCTCTCCCCTTCTTCCGCGTGAGTGGAAATACTGACTTCTGGCTGGGCAAATGGTCTGACTGAATGACCCAACTGAACAGAATAAAGACTACGTTGCATACCCTCCCTTGCAGCAAGGTGCTGTCATATGACTATGTTGTGGTTGCTGGGTATCCGCGAAAGGGTGGAGCTGCTTATCGAGCATATCCTTAAAGGGCCAGGGGCATGCCAGTCTGGAGCGCGGCCACAGCTATTGTCCTGGGCCATGATGTGGCTTTGGGAGTGGAAGGCAATAAAGGCAGACACCAGTGTATCTGGAAAGCCCCTGCATCTCTGACGTTAGAGAGTGCCTCCATACCAGCCCCAGACCACCTGCCTTGGGACTTCAACTCTGAGAGCGAGCACTCTTGTTTAAGCCAGTGTTATTTTAGGTTGTCTGTCACATTCAGCCATACTTAATCCTGACTGGCCCAGTGGGCAAACGGCTCTAAAAGGATCTATCATTCACCTTCCTAACATTTGGAAGTCATTTCTTACATCACGTCTTTTTGTGACAATTGCACAGTCACAATCGATCACTATCCACACTTAACTGTGGAGTGTAGGAAGGTACTAGGAGCACAGAGGAATAAAAATCGCCCACTCACCCTCTAGAATGTGCTCTAACTAGCATTTACCGAAATGCCACTCACGGCCTTGTGCATAATAAAATAAAATAATTACAATTAGTCTGCCGTGTGGGCAACCAGATCATACTTTTATAGTGACTTCTCTGATGAACTGAGAGCCATGTTCACTGGAGCAGTAATATTTTCTACAAAGGGAGACTTAGAAATGGATTTTCAGTTTTTCTCCAAATATACCGATAATACACATGTACGTGCATATATGCATGTATGTGTTGACTGTTACACCTAAAATAGCAGAAAATGTCTGCTCCTATCACCAAGGGACAAACGACCCCAGGTTATTAGCTCCTAACAGACCTTTGTAGTTTTGGGGAAATGGGAAAAGTACCATGGGCTTCTGAATTATACATAGAGGACATAACTAGAAAATTCCTGTGTTGGGACCATGTCAGCACCAGAATTGACTGTCTGGTTGTTTACTGATTATTTCTTTATAGCTGATGCAAAATATTGGAAGGCATCTCCAGGCTTCCGTATTCTAGGGAGTCCCTGTAAAGAGAATTTCTTGCTGCACCTGACATTTGAGCTGTGACTGGTCAGACCCCTGCTCCAGGAAGAGGAACGGTCAGCCTTTTTCCCAGCAGAACGGGATTTTAGATGCGGAGACCTTCTAACAGTCTTGAAACAGCTTCTTGAGGATGTGAATCTTGCAGGTGCTCTAGTATTACCCTTTAAGTTGGGGAAACTGAGGCCCGTGGGCTCTAATCAGACCTTCCCAAGGCCACACGGACCTGAGGCAGCACAGGCAGGAGCCCTGCCCTCAAGAGTCCTCTGCCTGTTGTTCTCGTCCTCGTACAGCATGGCCTTCCATGTCCAGGACCAGCAGATGCCAAGTTTGGCAATGTATCCACCTTCATTTTTGTTGGAGAGATTAAAAAACGGAAATGAAATGGTATTCTAAGTAAGTCTCTCCTCTAAGCGGGCCGGGATTTATTTCTCTCCCGCCCCCACCCCCCCCCCCCCCCCCCGCCGCCATACCTTTTACTTATTTATTTTCTTAACAGAGGGTGTAGCCCCAAGACTGAGAACTAAAGGAACAGATTGCTCAGCCCCTCATGCGTCTGCCCTGGTGGTGGATCATTAATGGTGTAGAAAATGAGGGCAGTGCTGGGCAGGCCGGGGTGGGGTGCTTGCCGCTTTAAGAGATTTATGTGGAGGTCTGAGCCGGGGAGCCAGCACGGTGGTACATCATCATGCAGGCGACATCAGAGACTTTCTTCTTCGCTTGGGTGCATTATCATAAAAAGTGATTTAGACTGGAGCTGATTGATGCAAATGGCCCTATGTTCTTTCCTATCATTAGCGGCCTCTTTCAGTGGCCAGAGGCAGTGATTAAAGCTGTCATTTGGAGCTGCTCATTAAAGGCAAGCCCCAGAATAGCAAGAGGAAAAGAGGTTGGAGAGGCATATATATACATATATATGTACGTATACATGCGTGTGTATGTTTCGGGGGAGGGGGGGGCCTTAAAAACACATCATCCCTTTCCAGATCAAACCACTGAAATCAAGGCCGTGGAGACATTTCCACCGAGAATATAGAGTGCTCTTTTGCAAGTAATATTAGATTTTCGGGAGTGTCACAGTAGATTCTGATAACAGCTTGCCTACCTAATATGAAAGGAGACGAGGGGGTATTGTGTTAGGTGTGTTTTGTTACAGTTTGACCCCGGTGAGAACTCATTAAACCTCCCTCCTCCCAGGGACTTCAGAGGTGGCCACAGGAGAGCCGAGGGCAGGGTTGCCGAGAGTGGCTGGCCTCAGTAAGTCCCCCTGTGACAGTGGTGACCCGAGGGATGGAGAGGAGAAGGAGAGCAGGGAGGGGCTCCTTTGCCGAGCCCAGAGGAGATACAGGGATGTCAATCAGAGAGAGGTAGGCCCGGGCCAGCCCCCATATAGGAGGGGAACGGGAAGGGAAGATCCATACACGCCAGAAGAGGGGTGAATGGGAGCACGCGCTCACCCTTGTGGTACAACTGGGCTTTGCTGGGCACCTGCCAGCGGATCCATAAACACGCATTCACATCCTCGTACACGCCCATTTTAGGTCCGGGTCCACACGGTCCTTCCAAGTGACAGAAGTTCCTGCAAGTCTCCTCACCCAGGCTCCCAATGAGCTCCACGACACCTGACGTGGTGGTCGGGATGGCGGGTGGCAGGCGGAACACGGGGGGTGTGGAACCGGTGCTGGGGAAGCAGCCGCCTTTGATCCTTAAAATAAAGCGGTTTCGGGCCGGAGGTGCAAGTGGCTGGCGAGGCCCCACACACGCTCCCCAGCCGGTTGGCGTCGGACTGCCGAAATCCCACCCAACTTCTACAGCAGCTAGTCTTTGGCCGTCTTCACCAATTCCTCTGGGAGGAAAAAAGAAAGGAAGGAAGGAAGGAAGGAAAAAAGAAATTATCAATTTAATTTCTCTGTCTAATGAACCAGTCTTCTACATAAAAATTTAAATTGCTCTTATATGTATATATACATATATGTATATATACAGAAGCAGCGACCACCTCAGTTAGGCCGCCACCACCGTCTCCATGACAACTTCTTGCTGCGGCGGCTCATGTGACTTCACAGTCACAGAGGCCTGAAATGAAGCAACGGAAAGTTTTAGTTTGTCTTCCGTCAGTTGCTGGATCCTAGGGGCTCCCGTGATAGGCTGCAGTGCAGGTGTGGGGGTTTCTGTTTGGTGTGGACAGCGGAGGACGGGACGCGATGAAATTCTTCCTCAAGCCACAAGGCAGGGATTGGAAGATTCTGCAGAGAGCACTTCCTTTCTCAGGTTCCGAGCCAGTTGTTGGCTTCGAAGGTGTGGCCTTTGTCCTGCTCTCTGCCTTACTCCCCCCTGCTTCTTTCTCAGCCCGGGTCTGGCGGCACATCAGGGCCTATTAGTACTGATGCTGGGCTGTGATGTTCCTCTCCTCGGGGAGCACGGCAGCAGAACTGAACAAAGTCGCTAGTAATCTGTGCTTACAGCCTCCCCCCTGGGGAGAAAGCCCAGCCAGCTGGCACTCTCCCGCTGAGCACATTCACTTCCCCTGGCAGGCCTGCAGCCTGGCAGGGGCCCAGAGGCCGGCCGGCTGTGGGGCCATCCTGCCCCCGCGCCCCAGGCCACCCAGCTCTGGATCACGAGTGTGGTGTACTGCTTTCCAGACTGGACACCGGCTGAGACGTTGCGTCCCATCTGCCTGGGCCTTTCCAGGCAGCCACCGTGGCTCCCTAGAAATAAAAAAACAATGCTGGATGAAGAACAACTTGCTGGCCAGCTACATTAGGGGTTAATACGGGACCATTCCCCCTCCTTGTCTTTCTGATTTCCCAGCCTCTGGGTCAGTGACACGAGGAAAAATTCTCGTGAGATTGTTTTCCTGGAGTTGGAAAGCAGTTTGTGCATCTGCCTTGGATGATGAGGTGGGTAGTGAGTGGCAGGGATGAGGAAGGGTGGGGTAAGAGAGACACGGAGAGTCTTGGACGGGTATGTACATGGTGGAAAATCCCCAGAGGGAGAAAATTAATGGCTAAAACCCCTTTGGATCCCAAACTTCATGGGTTTCCTGCCCACGTTTACTTTCCCCAGCACACTCATTGCTTGAACAGACAGATTACTAGTGATAACACTGAACTGGTCATCCAAAAACTCCCAACAAGCATAAGTCCAGGACCAGATGGCTTCATAGGAGAATTCTACCAAACATTTAAAGAAGAGTTAATACCTATTCTCCTCAAACCATTCCAAACAATGAAATAGGAAGGCAGCTTTACCTTGATACCCAAACCAGACAAATACACTACAAAAAAAAAAAAAAAAAGGAAAAGAAAAGAAAACTACAGTCAGTGTCTCTGATGAACATAGATACACAAATCCTCAACAAAATGTTACCGAACAAAATTCAACAGTACGTTAAAAAGATCATTCACCACGATCAAGTGTGATTTATTCCAGAGATGCAAGGTGGTTCAATATTTGCAAATCAATCAGCGTGCTACATCACATTAACAGGAGAAAGGACAAAAACCATATGATCATTTCAGTAGATACTGAGAAAGCATTTGACAAAGTACAACATCCATTCATGATAAAAACTCTCAACACAGTGGGTTTAGAGGGAATATACCGCAACATAATACCACATATGTAAAACCCACAGCTGATGTCATACTCAGTATCAAAAGCTGAGAGATTTTCCTCTAAGATCAAGAACAAGACAAGAATGGCCACTCTCACCAGTTTTATTCAACATGGTCCTGGAGGTCCTAGCTGCAGCAGTCAGATAACAAAAAGAAATAAAATGCATCCAAATTGGTAAGGAAGAGGTAAAACTCTCACTATTTGCAGATGGCATGATACTATATATAAAGAGCCCTAAAGTCTCTACCAGAATCTACTAGAATAAATCAATTCTGTAAAGTTGCATGATAAAAATTAGAATACGGATATCTGTTGTGTGTCTATACACTAATGAAGTACCAGAAAGAGAAATTAAGAAAGCAGTCCTGTTTACAACAGCACCAAAAAGAATAAAATACCTAGGAATAAACTTATTCTCAAAACTGTAAGACGTTGATGAAAGAAATTGAAGATGATACAAACAAATGGAAAGATATACCATGCTCATGGATTGGAAGAATTAATATTGTTAAAATGTCCATACTACCCAAAGAAATCTACAGGCTAAATGCAATCCTTGTCAAAATACCAATAGCACTTTTCACCGAACTAGGACACAGAATTTTAAAACTTAAATGGAACCACAAACGATCTTGAATAGGCAAAGCAATCTTGAGAAAGAAGAATAAAGCTAGAGGTATCATAATCCTGGATTCAAGATACACTACAAAGCTATACTAATCAAAACAGTCTGGTACTGGCACAAAAATACACATATATATCAATGGTCAATGAACCTATGAAAGAGGTGGCAAGAATATACAATGGGAAAAAGACTGTGTTTTCAATAAATGGTGCTGGGAAAACTGGACAGCAACATGCAAAAGAATGAAACAAGACTGCTTTATTACACCATACACAAAAACAGACTCAAAATGGATTAAGGACCTAAATGTGAGACCTGAAATTATAAAGCTCCTAAAAGGAAACATAGGCATTAACCTCTTAGATAATGCTCTTAGCAGGATATTTATGGATACATCTCTTCAGAGACGGGAAACGAAAGCAAAAATAAACTATTGGGACTACACCAAAATAAAAAGCTTTTGCACCACAGAGGAAACTGTCAACAATATGAAAAGGCAACCTACAGAATGGGAGAAGATATTTGCAAATGATATATCTGACGAGGGGTTAATATCCGAAATATATAAAGAAATTATACAACATAAGACCAAAGAAACAGTCTGTTTAAAAAGTGGGCAGAAGACCTGAATAGGCATTTTTCCAAAGAAGATGTACAAGTGGCCAACAGACACATGAAAAGATGCTCAACATCACTCGTCATCAGGGAAATACAATGAGATATCACCTCACACCAGTCAGAATGACTAGCATCAAAAAGACAAATAACAAGTGTTGGTAAAGATCTTGGAGAAAAGATTTATCCAATCTTTTGGATAAAGATTTGGAGAAAACATTTGGAGAACCCTCATGCGCCGTTGGTAGGAATGTAAATTGTTGCAGCCACTGTGGAAAACAGTATGGAGGTTCCTAAAAAAAAAATGGAAAATAGAAATACCATATGATCCAGTAATTTGACTACTGGGTATTTACCCAGAGCAAATAATTCAAAGAAACAAATTCAAAAAGTTATATGCACCCCTATCCTATGTTATTGTAGCATTATTTATAATAGCCAAGATATGGGAGCAACCCAAGTGTCCACGGATAAATGAATGGGTAAGGAAGATGTGGATATGTGTACAATGACCTGTTAGCCATTGAAAAAGAATGAGATTTTACCATTTGTGACAACACGGCTGGACCTAGAGAGTATTACGCTAAGTGAAACAAGTCCGATAGAAAAAGACAAATAGCATATGATTTCATTTCCATGTGTGGAATCCAGAAAGCAAATAAAACAAATAGATTCAAGTTGCCAGAGGGGAGGTGGGTGGGAAATGCATGGGAAGAAAAAGAAACCATTCCATCACTTGAACCAGATCTTATACCAAAGGCGCAGGGTCCTGAGAGGCCCCTCAGGGAAAGTTCCTTCCAGTCACTGCCCTGGCTTCCTAAACACCACGAACAGTCTACAGTTTTCTCAGAATTTTTAGGGATTCTCAGGCTCAGGATTTTGCTGCCCAGCCTCCAGAAAATATGTCCTGCAAGGTCTGTGGCTTTTCTAGGGAGAACAAGTGAAAAGCATTTCTTCTGCCTTTTTTCCAGACTCCATGTGTGTGTGTGGCTCCCAGTTGACATAGGTAGAGGTCAACTGGGCTGTCTTTATCGGGCATACAGTTGTCCTGATAAAAGCCTGGGGACAAGGCCAAAGGGCAGTGTATTCTGCTACAAAGTTTTATGTTACCAGAAGGTGTTTAATGGAGGAATTTCTCCAGAAGGAAGAAGTTAAAAGATCTGAATGAAACGGCTCGTCTTCAAACTTCACCTGTCCCATTGATCTGAGTCCACAGAGCAGTGACACAAACAATAGCAATAATTGCTAAGCTTTGGAGGGCGCGTTCTCTGCGCGGGGCACTATGCTGGACTCCTGACACAATGTCATGTCATGCTGGAGGCAGTGCAGGGAGGGAGGGACGGGCACTAGCCCCACTTGGCAGGTGGGGACACCGGGCCCAGAGCCTTCTCAGCATCATGTAGCTGCCTCATGGAGGACCCAGGATCTGAACCCACGTGCTGGCCTGAAGAGGACGCTGTTGACCACGACTGGTCGGGGAGGTACCTTTTGGCTCTCACAGCTGACACCATATGCCCCCCTGTGGATAGCAGCTCAAATTTTGCATTTATAGTGGGATGATCTGACGACTCTGAGCTCCTCAAGGGCAAGGTCATGTCTATTTTTATCTGCGGCCAAGTCCCCAGTGTCTGACAGGGTGCCCTGCACTCTTTGTGCGCAGTACTTAGTTGCCACAGGAAAAAGTGCCTGAATGGTGGTCAGGGCTTAACACGCGAGGTCTTCAAAAGTCAATGTGCGTTCCAAATCCAAGATACTTTTCTCAAAATAGAGCATAAAATGAAATGTTTAAGATTGGAGAAACTCGAGCGGTAGGAATTATTGCAGAGGGAATATGGGATTATTGATAGCACATGGTCCCAGAAGAGATCTTAAGGGACAGGGTCAAGAGCAGAGAAGAATTTTCATTAGCAGAAAGAGGGCATTTCCTCTTTAGAGACCAGAGGTGAAGGGGGAGTAGGGGGAAGGATCCAGTCTGTAGTCTTGGGCTTTGTATCTCCAAGGAGTGCTTTCAGAGGCAAGTAATAGAGAGCTTGACCAGCAGTGTGGGAAATAATTACGGATGTACTTTTCTCACGTGGTTGTAAGGAAGGCACAGGCAGTCAGCCCCCGTCATTGGTTCAGTGGCTCAGCTGTAAGGGCCTTTGAGACTTTCTCAGACTGACCCTCCCATGCTCTGTTCATTGCAGTTCCTGGCATCACATCTGCATTCAAGGAAAAGAAATGTCCTTCTTACCCTTTTTTAGCTCCAAAGTGGGAACATCCCCTCCGGCTTCTGTTGGATCTCTGATGCTGGCCAGAGTCACAGGGAAGATGGAACTGTGAGCCTGTAGCTGCCCCCCTCCCCCAACCGGGGAGTGGGCAAGGGTGCCGAGAGGGTGGGGCACCGGCTCCGTGTGTTGCCTGCCAGCTGGCCAGGACAGGGGTTGGGGCTTTGTGACCATGGCCATCCTACAGCCGCCACAGGGGAGTTTCAAGGGCCAGCGGGGTCCATGCCTCTGCTGACCTTATTTCTTCTAGGAAGGCCAAAAGATGTTTGTGGGAGATTCCTGAGAAACTGTGCGAAGGGGAGAGTAGGAAGAGTTCACTTACTCACCCATGAGTTGCTAGAACTTGGTGAAGTTAGGGGCATCACAGTGTTGTGAAATCTACTTTTGCTGAAATTTACATCCTCTTCTCTACTTTCTGTCTCCACGCCCCCCTGCAAGAGAAATTGAACCATTACATGCAACAGAAAGGATTTTCCTCAGTATTAGCAGCTACTTTTGTCCAGTATCTCCACATAAAATGATTGTCTTTCTGCTTCAGATCTCCAGAAAATTTCTTCCCGGTAACAACTTAACTTCGAAAATGGGGAAACAAACCTAAGCATAAAAAGAACCCCACTTAACGCTTGTACAGAGCCTTCCAAGGAAGCTCTGATATAAACAGATTTGCACCCCCTCCTCCCTCTTACACCAGCCATTCAACACCTACCAACACGCCCATTTACCAGTTACAGTTACATCCTACTGGTCCAGAGATGGGGCATTAACTAGTCTAGTGGTGACTGGGGCCAGGAGACCTCTAGAAAAGTCAGTGGTTGCCCTGGGCTTTTGCTGCCTCTTTGGGCAGGTCACTTTACCTCTGCTGGGACTGTGAAAGGAAGCTGGGCAGATCTCAGAGGACCGTGCCAGCCTGTAACATCCCCTCAACCTCCCTTGATTCCAGCTGCCCTGAGGGACGGCTAAGGTGGCCCCGGCCCCTCCCCAAGCAGTGTCTCCCCGGAGGGGTCAGCCTCCCGGGTCCTACTTAGCATCTCAGTTTGTGCCTTCATTCTCCCCTGACCCTCATTAACCAAGAGGAAAAACCAATTCCAAAAAGGACTCCGTTGCCCATATTGTATATTTCACATCCGCAGAGCACGCTGTGTGCCCTATTAAGAATTAACACTGCGATCACTAAACTCATCCCATTTGTGCCAGGGGCCCTGTACACAACCTGCTTTCCCAGCAGAGTGGGGCCAGTGGATTAGTATCTCCCCACGCGATGTGGAGTGGTTCTCATCTCTTTTTAATGCCTTTGGCAAGGGACAGAGACAGGGAGAGAGAGGGAAAGGCAGGGAGAGAGAGCAAGGAAAAAAGAAAAACACAAAAGAAGAACAAGAGTGAGAGAAAGGCACGCTAACAGCAGCCCCACGTTTTGTTAGAACATTGGCACTGCATTTATCAGGATTACCGGAGGGTGAGCTGGGTTTGATCCTGTTCTCCACTGGGAAAGGCAAAAGCTTTATTGTACCTTTTTTAACATCTCACAGTTAGATCAGAACAATACACTGTGTGTGTGTGTGTGTGTGTGTGTGTGTGTGTGTGTGTGTGTGTACATACACACTGTGTGCATGTGCCTAAGGACGGTATTCTACTTGGGACACACCCGATTTTCAAAGCACTTGCAGATCGGGTGACCTGAGGCTTTCTTATAAATAAGGCCAGATACAGAAAACCACCAGGCTCTCTCTGGGGCTCCCTTTCTAGCAGACTTTTTTTTTTTTTTCCCTCCTTGCCCTGACTTAGATCAGCAGGATTCACTCCTGTCAAACAAATTATAGCATCTATGAAATGGGGATATCGACATGTGTGACTTGATCTGTTTTAATAGGGACCCGGTGGGAGTTTCCTCCCTGCCCCACTGAGCTTTGTATTCTTTATGGAAAGGCAGACAGGGCGCTGGAGGAGGCTGCGGGCTTTAACCCTTTGCTGACAGCAGGTTGCCAGCCTCCCGTGTTCTGGCTGTTTCCTTTTTGTCCCTGGCCATTGTCTGGGGAGTGCATGCAGCCTGCCATCCACTTCATGCTTATTATCTCACAGGAGACAAGCTCACCCCAGGAGGAGGAAGAGAGGGCTGTGTTTTGAGCCAGATCTTTTGATTTCCTATCTTCCCTCTGAAATAATTAGAAGTATTGGTCAAGGTTTAAAAAAAAAAAAAAAAAACAGGCAAGAGGGGAAAAAATACATCGTGTAACCCTGGCATTTTGGTTTTTTTTTTTTAATTTTTTTTTTTAACGTTTATTTATTTTTGAGACAGAGACAGAGCATGAATGGGGGAGGGGCAGAGAGAAAGGGAGACACAGAATCGGAAGCAGGCTCCAGGCTCTGAGCCGTCAGCCCAGAGCCCGACGCGGGGCTCGAACTCACGGTGGCATTTTGTTTTTTAAGAGGTTATTATCCTGGCTGCCATTTGCCCCTCACGGAACGACTAGCATTTTAGCTGTGGCAGCAGGGAAGAGTGAGGGGAACGGCCTGCCGAAGGATTTCCTCCAGTCAAGTACACGAGGGAATTGCATGTGTCCACATGACCGATTCTCCTGTTTTATCGTTTTCTCCCTTTCCCTTTTCTCAGAGTCGGTTGCTAAGGAAGGAGTCCCCTGGTGCCTCCTCAGACAGTGGGCCCTGGGGCCCATTAACCTCCTGGGGTAGTTGGGTCCCAGCCGAAGCCAAACTACCCTCCTGGGGTAGTTGGGTCCCGGAAGCACTGCCTCCGGGAGGTGCTTAGCACCCTGGCTGCCTTCCCACACCAGCTCCTGTAGGGGTGCGGGGTCCCATCCAGCAGGTGCACCTCCTCATGCCCTCTCCCTTAGACTGGGAGCGCCATGGGGCCAAGGGCAGGAGGGCCGGCTTTCTCTTTTTGTTTTTTTTTTTTAATTTTTTTTTTCATGTTTATTTATTTTTGAAAGCGAGAGAGAGCACGCGTGCACCCAAGTGGGGGAGGGAAGAGAGAGCGCAACAGAGGAGCCAAAGCGGGTTCTGCACTGACCGCAGCGAACCCCACGTGGGGCTCAAACTGGCAAACTGCAAGATCGTGACCTGAGCTGAAGTCGGACGCTCAACCGACTGGAGCCACCCAGGTGCCCCAAGGCCAGCTTTCTTTGTGCCTTCTTTCTGCCTTCTTTCTGAGCACAGCGTTGGTGTGAAAAATCGCACACGGATGCAACTTGAGGCAGGAGGGCTCCTGTACAGCACAGATTGACGTTGTTTAGAGCCAGTCAAGATGATGCTCAGAAACGTCATAATATCCTGTTTACTTACTGGTGTAGGCAGCTCGGCTCACGGCTCCTTTTATAAAGTGAGAAATCCTTTAACGTAGCCCGTATCTAGCGCTGACTTCCCTGTTCAAGGAGTCCCCAGCCAGAGATCGCACCTTTGCCAGCGCACAGGAGCCACCGGAACCCGGTCGATCCAGGCCTGGTGCTCAGTGGGGCGCGGCCCCACCCTGACTGCTTCCTGCCCCGTTGTCCTCAACCTTGAGCGTCCATGCCCTCAGGTCACTGTGCTGTCTGGACTGGTGATTTCGTTGGGATTTTCCCACCCCTTTCTTCATTTAGGCCCCGCCCGGCAGAACTTGGAGCAAGCTGGTTGGTAGTGCATCTGTCTTTCATTTTCCTTTGGGGAGAAAACCTCCTCTGGGCTCCAGTCCCCCCACCCCACTCACCGCTCACTGGCACTGCTTCGCAGCCTCTTTGTTGTCATTTGGGGTTTTGCTGCTACTCGTCCCTTCTGGTGCTAGACGAAGGGGCAGGGAGGGAAGCTGGGGAGTTGTAGAGAAGGGTGGTCAGAAGTGAGCTTGCGGGAAAGAGGCAAGACTGGGAGGCGAGCCCAGCCACTGAGCGGAAGGTGCTGAGGGTGGTGACGATTAGAGAAGGTGCGGTGGGGGGCCAGAAGACGGAGCACAGAGCGGCAGCTTATCCATCGGGAAAGACCAGGGGACAGCTCCCATCCACACACGGCTCCCCTTCCCGGAGACTAGGAAGGGCATGTTGAAGGCTTCAGTGTCGTTGCCACAGAGCACAGGGATGGGCCCCCCCGCCATGCCAGGCTGGCCTCCTCCTCTTGACCGCTGCGTCCCCAGGTTGCTGACTCAGAGTGTGTGTGCCGCTAGCTCTCCCTTTCCCCCGCGGCTCAGTCAAGTGGTCCAGTGGGCCCTGAAGGATGATCAGCCCATGGAGGGAGCCCCTCTGGCCACCTGCACCCCTTCCAGATCCTCTCTGAATGCCGTGCCCAGTTCTTTCCAGACTGTTCCCAGCCATTTTCTCCTCGTGTGAGGGCTTCTCTGGATTAACCCAGAGCGTACACCAAATCACAGCTTTTTCCTTCCTCCAAAGCATAGACCCGTCCGTTGTTCTGACTCGGTTTCCCATCTTCTGCCGGATTTATTTTTCGGAAATGGGGGGTGGGGGCCGCGTACGGGACCGCTCCTTGTGTAGGATGTTAGATTGAGAAGCCCAGACCTGCAAAACCTTTTAGATCCAATTCTCTGCAGACAGATGTTTATGTCAGCATCGGGTCAGGGCAAGAGCGAAGATGAAGGAAGAAGGCCTAGCACAAGCTAGGGCCGCACAGTGGGCCAATTCAGAGATCTGCTAAGTGCCGTGTAATGCTACGGAGAGTCAGGTTCACTTCAGTGTAGACTTTTCTTTCTTTTTATGTATGTTTGTATTTATTTTGAGAGAGACAGAGAGCATGAGTGGGGGAGAGGGGCAGAGGGCGAGAGAGAGAGTCCCAAGCTGGTTCCATGCTTATCGTGGAGCCCGACGCAGGGCTTAATCCCATGACCCGGGGATCGTGACCTGAGCCGAAATCAAGAGTTGGACGTTCAACCAACTGAGCCACCCAGGTGCCCCCAGTGTAAGTGCCCCCACTTACTTTTTCTTAAGTTTATTTATTTTGAGAGAGAGAGAAAGAAAGCGCAAGCAGGGGAGGATCAGAGAGAGAGGACAGAGAGAATCCCAAGCAGGCCCCACACTGACAGCACAGCACCTGATGTGGGGCTGTGATCCGTGAACCGTGAGATCATGACCTGAGCCAAAGTCGGACGCTCAACCTACTGAGCCACCCAGGCACAACCCCACCCCCCCAACAGTGTAGACTTTTTAAAGTCAAGTTGTTGAGTCACCATATTGCACACCTGAAACTGATATAACACTGAATGTTAATTACACTTGATTGACAAATATAAATAGTCTAGACCAAGTTCCTCAGACTAACCTTGGAGCCATGGCGTCCAGGCAACTGCCTTTCTGTGCAGCCTCTCACAAAACCCTCTTGCTCCCAAGTTCTTTTGAAACTTTGACCTGTGTCCCTTCATGCCTCAGGGGTCCGCCTTGTCCTCTGTTCCTGAAATCTCTCCCTGTGCCACCGACTGAACCTGGCATTTGAACGGGCTGGTGCTCTGGTTTTTCGGGCAGCACATCCTTGCTGAGCAGAACGTGGTGTTCAGCCAGCTTCCAGAGCTCGGCACCCCCACAGTTACTGCTCAGGCCCTCAGTCGTGCCGCCCCTCCCGCTAACTCCCAGACTTCTTCGGAATCAGAACTCCCTCCAGTCAAATCACCAGGCTTCTATTCCATAATCTCTTACTCGCTCTTGCCAAGAATGTTCTTTAGTAATCCAAAGTTATATTTGTTATTGTGAAATCAGCTTTAATACGTTGTGACAAAACCTAACTCATGTTTCTAAACATTTTATGTAACGGTTGTGCTCTTTTCGACTTATGGAAAAATGGATCCAGAACTCTTGGCGGCTTTCATGCATCTTTCCTTGGCCTTTTTCTTTGTGGACTGAAGTCAGCTCAGGGCCAAACGTAACCAGAATCATTGGCCATTGATACTCTGGTGAAGGCTGTGTTTTATTACCACTGCAACAGTTAGGGGTAGGGTGAAATGATATCCAGACATGTCAGATCTTAATCGCAAGTGTTGAAAACAGAGATGTGTTTTATTCTAGACCATTAAGGTGGGAGTTAATTACCACTTTCAGATGAACTCCCCGCGTGCCCTCCTGCCATGGCAATTAGGAGCAGAGTGGCCGCTTGTGTGCTTGACGATGTTTTATGACCATGGATTATATGGGAATTAGGAATGGATTGGGGGAGCATTTGGGCCTCATAGTTACCCAGCACCAGGATGGCCCAGCCCCAGATTTGTCAAAACCGCAAATGTTGTGTTTGGCAAACACTCTCCAGAATTTGTTTGGTCCATACTAAATAGCTTCATTTAGCAGACCGGTTTATTCAAGTGCCTGGGAGTAGTCTTTGGATTCTGACTTACCCCAGGAGGCCCCCAAGAGCATCACTGAGGTTTATCTACAGCCTGGGTTGGTTCCGAGTAATGCCTGTTATGAAACTGCAAAGTAGGGACGCCTTCGTTCGGTTCCAAGATGAGGATCTTTATGGCTGCTCTGTCCAGTACAGTAGCCACCAGTAATGTGTGGCTTTTTTTTTTTTTTTAATTTTTTTTTTCAACGTTTTTTTATTTATTTTTGGGACAGAGAGAGACATAGCATGAACGGGGGAGGGGCAGAGAGAGAGGGAGACACAGAATCGGAAACAGGCTCCAGGCTCCGAGCCATCAGCCCAGAGCCTGATGCGGGGCTCGAACTCACGGACCGCGAGATCGTGACCTGGCTGAAGTCGGACGCTTAACCGACTGCGCCACCCAGGCGCCCCGAGTGGCTTTTTAAACTTACAATTAAATTGCTAACAGTAAATAAAACCAAAACGTCACTTCCTCAGTGACACACGTTTCAAGAACTTGATAACCACACGCGGCTAACATATTGGACAGCACAGGTAGAGAATATTGTCATCACCAGAGAATTCTTTAGGACAGTGGTGGGCTAGAGTCTCAACACATCACTTGTGCAGGGGGTCAGTGGATCCAGAGCCACTCCTCGAGGGACATCTTGGCTTTCCTGATGGTTCTCCAGTGACTCAACACCACATGGAGAAGGATGACCTTCAACCCATCAAGGTCTCCCAGCTTTGCCTCTGATCCGAAAGTCAGCCATCCTGGGTGTCCAAACTGAGGGTCAGCCTTTGAGCACCTTCAGGGGTGTCGGGGGCTCACGGTAGCTTCTGGTAGCACTGCGGTCAGCTCTTCCCAGAAATCAGGGGAGAAGGGGGACTGTTCACTGAAGGTCGACAGAAGGACACACTCCCTACCCCCAAGTAATGCCCGCTCTCTCCTTTCTTCAAGTCAGATCACCAGGAAACCACATACTTGAAGGACATTAGCTTATCTCCCTCAGTCTCGTTGTCTTTAATCACCCATACTTTCATGTTTCTACCTTGCGTTTCTTGATAATTGAAAAAACTAACATGAAGATAACTCTCATGTACTACAAAAACCATTCATTACGGAGGATGTGGACCATTTGTACAGAGCACTGCATAGTCCTTGGCGTGTTACGTGTCTCTCAGCAAGAACTGTGAGGCTTTCTTCCACTGGAGAATGCAAATCATGTGCCCATTCTTCCTCTTTTGCCCCATCTTCTGGAAACGCCAGAGTTAAATTCAGTGCTCGGTCACATTGACTTCATTAGCCCCCATGGTTATATTTCTTGCTTTCGGTTCCTTGATCAGATGTTTGATTTTCTATTTCAACTTTGATAACTTTATTGTGTGTATCTGTTTATGTTATTTTAATTCTCCTTAAATTCTTTTCTGAAAGAGGCGAAGTGTAACAAATGAATACAAACTATTCATTATATCCTCTTCCCACTCTATATTTCCTGTTTTAAAGTATTCCCTGTGCAAGCCCCAGCCTCTGCCGCCAGCATCCATGAGCGCAGGGCCCACGGACCTCCTGACCATCTCGTTTTTCTTCTGTATCCTCCCGAGTGTCTAGCACACTGCGGAGCATATGCCGGTTTGAGTGATGCGAGGGCAGAGAAACTGCACCACGCGTGGGAAGACATCACAGAATAAGCTCAGGGAGAAGGGTCACCTCTCAAATTTAGTCAGATGACAAAAGGCAGCACTGGCCTCCCTGGCGTGTAGAGCTAGGAAAGAATTTGAATAATCATCATCATTATCATCACCACCTTCGTTAAACCCCATCTGCACATGGCACCGTGTAGGCCCCGACAGGTTATTTCCGGGCCGGGGAGAGAGAATTTTGTCCAGCAAGGAGGATAAGCCTGAGATCTCCTCTGCTCACCAGCCTCCTTTCAAGAGTGTTTTTGATGGTCCGCCTCCAAGATGGCGACCGGGTTTACTGTTGGAATTGAGCACGTTAACTCCATGTTCTTGGGACATAGGTCTCTGTGGTCCTTGACTTACAAGCGTCCTTCACATCCTAGAACCCTGGACTTTTACCTTACAGCACTAACCACAGTGGCAGTTGAGGACCTCGATGCATAATGAGTTAGAGTCTCTTTTACAGTATGTCTCTATCTTCTGTGCGCCCGTGTATCTGGAACTCACCGTCATGTGTTGTGTAGAATACGTGTATGTTACGTAACTGTTATAATGAATAGAAGAGATGAGTGAACGGATATCCAATTTGACTTTAGAGTTATCTCCTGACTTAACAGCCGTCGGAGTGACTATTTCCTCCATGAATCCAACATTTGGGATTCATGGAGTACTTGAGTTACAGCCCTGCCATAGGGGGACGCCATTACACAAAGCACTTAACACCAGCACTCATATGGCACTTGATGAGCTAGAGGCTTACCAATGTTCTTTAACTATCAGCTTTTCTTGTGACCTGGCCTAAAATATTGTAAGCTCCTTGAGAATAAGGACTAAGTGTTATTTTGTGTATTTCCAGTGAGTGATTTGTATCAAACACTCATGAAGCATTTGTTGACTGAACCAGTGAGGTGGTAGGAAAGTGCCCAATCGTTCTGTCCCTCTACACAGACATTTAGCAACAGGTACTCCTTCATCGTGAGGAAATGATAGAAACAGACCACGTGCCGTCGTGACCGTAGATAGGTTGGTAACGGTGACCGTATCCACATGTGAGTAAAAAATGTTTTAAACGGCAGTTTTGCATTAACATGGGATTGGGCAGGTCATTGTTTTTCAACCCTAGAGTCATCTGGAGAGCTTTTCGAAAGTGCTGATGACTGGACCCCACCACCTAAAAAAGTCATCTCTGAGTCTAGGTACCAGCCGATGAAATATATATTTTTTTTAATTTTTTTTTAACGTTTATTTATTTTTGAGACAGAGACAGAGCATGAACGGGGGAGGGGCAGAGAGAGAGGGAGACACAGAATCGGAAACAGGCTCCAGGCTCTGAGCAGTCAGCCCAGAGCCCGACACGGGGCTCGAACTCACGGACCGCGAGATCGTGACCTGAGCCGAAGTCGGACGCTTAACCGACTGAGCCACCCAGGCGCCCCTGAAATATATTTTTATAATGCTTTAGATATTTTTAATGCGCAAACGAAGTTGAGGATTACTGACTAGTGTGTGGATATGAATCCGTACCGGCTCATTATCCCATCCCTGCCAACATTCACCCACGGTTTTCTCTAGTTTGGTAACTTCCCTGGTTCAGAGAGAGCAGAGTTGGAATTTTATGGTGCGGGCTCGGCTCCAGTTCCTAGCACCTCCGCACCCCATTCCAAGCAGTGTCCAACCTCAGTGTCTGGCCTTAGGGAGATCCCACGTGGCACTGGATAAAAAGGAATGCTTTGATCACACATTTGCTTACTCCTTCATTAGACATGTATTTAGTATCTACCGTGGACTCAGTGGAGGAAGAGACCGTTCATTTCTCCGTTGTGCAAGCAAGGCTGGGATAAAAGTGATCGGGATGTCATGGGAGCTTCGAAGGAAGGGTACTGACTCCTGCCTGAAGTCACTGGGAACAGCCTTCCTGGAGGAGATGATAGGAGAGCTGAGTTCTGACGGTTGCCTAGATGTTTGCCCAGATACAGTTTCCCCCATCCTTTGCCTGGCTGGTGGAAAAGCACGTGCACAGAGGTGGAGGGTGAGAGAAGGCAGCACCCTGAGCTCACTAGATGTGGTTATTGTGGCTACTGGGGGTTGGGTGGGACGTTGTCAGGAGGGAGCCTGAGGACTTAGGACGGGGCCGGGTCACAGACAACTCGCTTGTGTTCCAGGTGGGTGTGGACTTACCACGAGGTTATTACAGTTTTTTTTTTTTTTTTATTTAAAAAAAAATTTTTTTTAACGTTTATTTTTTTTTTTATTTTTTTTTAATGTTTATTTATTTTTGAGACAGAGAGAGACAGAGCATGAACAGGGGAGGGGCAGAGAGAGAGGGAGACACAGAATCGGAAGCAGGCTGCAGGCTCCAGGCTCCGAGCCATCAGCCCAGAGCCCGACACGGGGCTCGAACTCACGGACCGCGAGATCGTGACCTGAGTCGAAGTCGGACACTTAACCGACTGAGCCACCCAGGCGCCCCGGTTATTACAGTTTAAAGTGCAGGACCCCTCACTGCCACAGGCCCCTCCTGGGCCCCCGCCGGGACTCTAGCAGGGTCATCACGTGGCCACATGTTGGGTTTTGTTGGGTGGTGTTTCTTTTTTTTTTAATTAGCAAATTTAAATTTAAGGTAAGTTTCACTTTTCAATTTTTTTGTATTATATAGCCCCCCCCCCACAGATTCTATAAGCTTGGAGCCCCACATACCTGGATCTAAAGCTCAACAGCCTTAAAGTTTTCCCCAAATTAGCAGGAGTTCTTGAAGAAATTCTCGAACTCCTTGTTTTAACTAGGATTATAACGTATCATCCAAACAGGGACACTGGGAGAGGGAAGGAGTGTGTTATGTAATAGTTTTCCACCCCCATCGCCCCCCCCCCCAACCACCACCTCCCGCAAAATTCAGTAACCGGAACTTTTCTGGGCAAAAGGAGTACGTGAAAACTCATCTAAAAATTTTTTTTGTTACATAAATTAACCCATTTATTTGATGGGCTAGCGATGTTTCAAATGGTGGGGCTTCTACTACTGGTCTTTCCATCCCTTCAGTCTCCCGATGGCAGATGTCACTTTGACACCAGAAGTGGTGCTGTGGGTCCAGGCTCCCATTTCGTGCGGGAACCACGGTGCCCGATGCCCACGGCACACGTTTTCGGCTCGCTTTCGCCACAGAAGGAGCGAGTGTACTTGGTGTGCTGGCTTGTTTCCGTTGTCTTCGCCGTTTTCCCGAGGGAGGCACAGAATGGGTTCCACGTTTACCAGCGATGTTGACCTTCTTGGTGCCTTTAGCCAGGTCTCCGCGGAGATAGGTCCCAGCCCAGATGGCTGAAAACCCCCATGGTGGGAGGTCGAGGCTGGAGCAGGGAGACCGGCCAGGATGCTGTAACATCCAGATGGGATGAGTGGGGTCTGGACTGAGACCTGGCAGAGAAGGTGGAGAACAGGAGGTGGGGCTTCAGGATGGGAGCCCGGGTGAAGGAGCGGGAGACGAGTTGGGGTGGACGGGGGTGTCTTCGCTTGACCCAGAGAACGGGTGTTGGGGCGGCAGGTGGAAACTCCATCTGGATGTGGGGAAGTGCCTTGTTGCCTTCCCTGGCAAGGGATGAGTTTAGCTAAGTGCCCAGGTCCCAATGGCAGGTTCAAATCTGTCATGAGGCAGTCAGGTTTGCTGTGTTGCCAAGGACATCCCCCCTCTGCAGACACCAATGTGACGTGGAAACCCCGTGATGCAGAGTAGAGGTCGGGTGGCTGGTTGGATGCGAACCAAACCCTAGTTTAAAACACAGCCCTGGGGCGCCTGGGTGGCTCACTTGGTTGAGCGTCTGACTTTGCTTTAGGTCATGATCTTGCGTTCGTGGGTTCAAGTCCCGCGTCGGGCTCTGTGCTGACAGCTCAGAGCCTGGAGCCTGCTTTGGATTCTGTGTTTCCCTCTCTCTCTCTCTCTCTCTCTCTCTGCCCCTCCCTTGCTTGTGCTCTGTCTCTCTCTGTCTCTTAAAAGATAAAATGGTAAAACAAACAAACAAACAAACAAAAACAGCTCTGCTCTGATCCAAGCAGCATGAGCCTATTTGTGGCCTCTCCCCATCCCCTCAGCAGTCTAAGCAGAGACCAGTGCCACCCACATCAGGGTAGCTGGTGGCTGCTGGGGCTCCTAGAGCCCCCAACCACATGAACTGCCCCTGGATTCATTTGGAGTTAATTTTCATCACCAGGAGCTTCTGTGTCTCACCAGCCCTACTGAATTCCGAATCCACTAAAGCTTCTTTTGTTTGGTTGTTGTTGTTGTTGTTGTTGTTGTTGTTGTTGTTGTAAGCTGTAGGTCTGTCTTTTGGACAGAAAATGGTCCTTGTAGCCCCTGAGCTCATACTTAAATAAAACGGCTCTCATGTTCTCCTTGATATATTTGCTTATTGGATTTGTTTAATGAAATATGGATTTATACCATAAATATTGGAGTTGGTATAGTCCATATTTCAATTAATGGATCATTTATATGTCATGCGAACTTTGTAATTACTGAAATGTAGAAATATAGTGGATTGAAATGAGTTCCTGGTCTTTGCATTCCTGCCCCCATCCAACCGTGTCTGAGCAGCTTGGGCCCACGAAAGGGGAAAATGTATATGTGGGGTTTTCAAAGGAAAGGGGCAGGGGCTCAGAAAAGACAGCTCCCCCCGCTGGTGCTGCCGGAGATCTGTAACCCACCGTGCTCTCCGGGTTCCCCCGAACAGTGGTGTACAATTGTCCGCAAAGGAGCAGGAAGCTGGGCTCCGGCGGGAGCGCCCGGTCGTCAATTTGCTGACAGACCTTCATCATCATTTTCGTCTCGGTTGTAAAGCACAGCCTATTTTCCCCCTTTGCCGGATCTCTGTCCGAAAGGGCCCTAAATATACATAAATATAGATTTCTCACCGAGCCCCACTTCCAGGAATCAACTGGAAACCCTCACCAGACCTATGAGACAGAAAACTAGTAAATTGTGTTCTCCAACCCCCGAACCGGGCCTGTCGCTTTAACTGGCTCCTTCCTTCCTCTGGCAGTGGGTACCGCCTGCCCAGAGGACAACCTAGTGAACTTGGCCCTCCCTCCCTCCCTCCCTCCCTCCCCCACCCCGCTTCTGCCTGCCGGTTTGCTGACCAGAAAAATCTGGCTGGAGAGGCCCATGCAGTGAGTGAACATCACATACATAATTCTATCAGAATATATCCAAGGGTGGGGAATCATTGTTCTCGGAACTAGCTGAGCTGAAGCCCGAGCAGAAATACTAAAGTCAGTCGTGCCTTTGAGCTGCCTCTAACAGCGCCCTTTGGAGACCCATTTCATACAAAATTTGAAGCCTGTGTTTATTGCCCATTAAAGCAACCTTTATTTTATGGCAAATGTTGCAGTAATTGCCTTTTACGAAGAGCACTTTGTAACACACATGCACAGTTGAAAGAAAACCACTCTGGTATTGTCTATCGGGACTTAATGGCGCAATTAATTTTACTCCATCTGTTCCTGAGACTTTAAAGGAAAATGGATTTTTTTTTTGAGCGCACTTTAATGAAGAAGATAAAGCGGCCCGGCTGGTGTCCCACAGGCTCGGCGCAGTAAGTTCAGATTATTGCTCAGTCTGTCAGAATGGGCTGCTTCCCTCAGCAGCAGCCACAGCCAGCAACCCGCTCTGGCCCCTCGCCGCGCCATTCCTGATGACAAACTGCCAGCCAGCTCCCACAAAAGCACGATTAAAATGTCAGCACAGGATGACGAAGGGGCCAAGAGGGTCCTCGGAGACAAACTGTGTTCAGTATGAGTTAATACTTTACAGCAGGGCTGGGGCCCGGCTTGCTGCTGGCTGCTCCGGCTGCTGGCGCGCCTCAAAAAGAATGCAAGGGCGGGGCCTGGCCACCGCGCCTGTCGCCTGTCGCCTGCCTGGGGCCCGCGGGCACGCTGGGCTGCGTGGGGAGGGTCTTCCCCTGCAGGAGGAGTCTACGGGGGGACCCAGGGGGCCTCCTGCGGGCTCTCATCCGTGGGAGCAGGGCGGGCAGGGAGGGTGGTCGCGAACCCGGAATGGGGCACGGAGACAGCCGTGCCGGTAGTGACCCCGGGGCCACCGGCTCGGTCCCAGATGTTCGCGGCACTGGTTCCGGGGCGGTGAGGGCGGCCGTGAGAGGGCCCACGCCGCAGAAACTGCCTCCTCACAAAGAGGTGGTTGCACAGAGCATACGGTCGGCCCCACTTTGTCCCGTGTCCGAGCCTTAGGCTGGGCCATGGCAGGGGGGTCAGCGGCAAATTGTCCTTTTATCAATCCCGCTGCCTGACAACATCTTGTAAACCCCTGCCCCCGTGTTTGCGGACTTGCTGGGGGGCCGGCGTGCTCTGTGTCTCCGGCTTAATTCTCTCCCAAATCCCCACCCCCCTCGACCCGTGCTTTGGTGGTGCCCTGTCCATGTGGGACAGCGGGGGAGTCAGGCTGTGATGAAAAGGACGAGGAGATTTGCATCTCTGGCCTCCTGTGGAGACCCGATCTGCCGGCCTAGTGGGCAGCAGGTGTGAGCGCCTGCCATTGTCCCTAATGGTTATTACCAGTGATAAGCAGGACAAATGTGAGGTCATCTCTCCCGCTGGCAGGTCAGAGGGGGCTGGATTTAGAGCCCCTAGGAGACGGGGAAATTAGATGGTCAGTATCCACAGTGGAGGTCGTAACCAACTCCTGCTGCAGTGATACTGGAGAGGGGCAGCGGGGGGCTGGAGGAGCTGCCCGGTCAACGTAATCCAGATGTATGGTCATCCTTGGAAGCAGTCAAGAGCGTCCATTGTCAGCGCGCCGGTGAGGCGGTCATTAGTGCAGAGCACTAACAGAGGAACAGAAGGCAGGAAGAGGCCCCGGTGACGGGCAGCCAGGGGATTTGCTTTCCTCTTGGTCCATGACCACAGGCCAGGACTTCACAAGAGAGGAAGGGGGGAGGCCCTGCTGGTTTCTAATTAAACCCCTTTGCCTGTGCCCGTGTGCCCTGGGACCCAGTGAGGGTGCACTTCCTGGTTTCCTGAGCCTCCTGTCTTTCCCCGTCTCGTCCCGGGGCTCCCGTCTTCTGGCCCGTCTGCCTCCCCGTTGAGCCGGCCTTCCCAGCCACTCTCAGGTTCCGCCTGCCTCCTGCCCCGTCCCCACGTCTGGCTTGTTCTCTCCACTCCACACGTCTCCCCCGCCCTCACCCCCTCCGTTCCATCCATCACCCCTCCTCGCTCCTGAGAGTGCTCTCTAAATCCTATTGCCTTTTTATGTCTCTCTTGGGCTCTTCCTCCTGCCCTCTCCCGGAGCACACTTTTCCTGTGTTTTGAGCATCCCACAGCTTACGCCAGTAATAGCATCATAATGGCCACGATTGGCTTTTACGGAGCAAACAGCCTTCTGTGGGCCTCCCAAGGACACACAGCCCCCACCGGTGACCCAAACACACCTCCGTCGAACAGCCCGGGGGCCCCCTGCCCCGCGAGCCCTTTCAGGCTGGTCCTTTGAGGTTTCCACCAACCAGGCTACACATTCAGCCCTCTGTGTCCGTATAAAATCTATAAGCCAAGAGCAGTAAAGAAAGAAAAGTCTGGATACGGAGGATAATGGACGCTCGCGTGGGTGAGGGCTTCAGGAGCAGCATCCCTCCCCCTTGGGGTGCGTGGCAAGAAAAATGAAAGTCCAGGGACCTACGTGGGGGGCTGGCAGGGGGACACTTCCTGTGTGAATGTGCTGGGAGACCTAATGGAAGAGAGGCACAGAGCACCTCTGGGGTGAGGGTCCCGCCAGCTGCCCCGCTGGCCCTGGTAGCATGCCTCTGGAGGACACCGTCTAAGTGTGGCTCACCCACCCGTTCGTTCATTCATTCATTCATTCATTCATCCCATATCGATGGCACTGCTCTTGATGACCACAGATGCAGGACCTGATCCCCGATTGGGCCATAGGTATAAAATTTTTAAAAGTTTATTTTAAAGGATACTGGGGGGACACCTGGGGAGATTTTAATGTGGACTATATATTAGGTGATGGGTCAACTGAAACTTCTTTTATTTTTTTAAAATGTTTATTTATGGGGCGTCCGGGCGGCTCAGTTGGTTGAGCGTCCGACTTCGGCTCAGGTCATGATCTCGAGGTTCACGAGTTCGAGCCCCGCGTCGGGCTCTGTGCTGACAGCTCAGAGCCTAGAGCCTGCTTCGGATTCTGTGTGTCTCTCTCTCTCTGCTCCTCCCCTGCTCGTGCTCTGTCTCTCTCTGTCTCAAAAATAAAACTTTAAAAAAAAATTAAATGTTTATTTATTTATTTTGAGAGACAGAGCACAGATAGGAGAGGGGCAGAGAGAGGGAGAGAGAGAATCTCAAGCAGGCTCCCTGCTGTCAGCACAGAGCTTGACGCAGGGCTCGATCCCGCAAATCATGAGATCACGACCTGAGCGGATATCAAGAGTCAGATGCTCAACTGACTGAGCCACCCAGGGACCCCATCAATTGAAATTTCTGAGTGATGTTCTTATTCTTAGGAGATACTGTCTTTCCTTAATTTAAATGTGTACCAAAAAGAAATACGTGTTAGATATTTACACACACACATATACCTACACACAGAAATAAAGCAGATGAGGCAAAATGTTAATAACTATTGAATCTAGGTCAAGGGTGATGGGTATCAGTATAGTCTTTCTATTTTTCTGTAGGTTTGAAATTTTTCAAAGTTAAATATATGGCAAAAAACATTTATGGGTGTCTGCTATGTGCCCAGATCGTTCTGGGTATGAGGCACGTCCTCAGAGACCAAAAGAGGTGGGGGAGGGCACCTTGGGGGGCTCAGTCAGTTAAGCATCTGACTTCAGCTGAGGTCATGGCCTCATGGTTTGTGAGATCGAGCCCCACATCAGGCTCTGTGCTGACAGCTGGGAGCCTGGAGCCTGCTTTAGATTCTGTGTCTCCCTCTCTCTCTACTACTCTCTCTTTCTCTCTCTCTCTCTCTCTCTCTCTCTCTCCCTGCCCCTCCCCCCCCCCCCCCCCCCCCGCACACACACTCTCCCTCAAAATAAATAAATAAACTTAAAGACGACAAAGTGACCGTGTCCTCTGGGAGCTCACCTCCGTGGATGGTGGGAGAGAGACACTGAGCACCGTCAGTGAGCAAACTAGACTATGTTAGGAGGGGCGAGTATGGGGTTTGGGGGCCCCTGGAACAGGAAGCATGCTCCTTTAAACAGGAGGTCAGGGGCAGGCCCCACAGTCCCACTGAGAAGGGACGGACATGTGAGATAAGGCTAGAGGCGAGGCAGTGCCCTGCAGAGCACTTCAAGCCGAGGACAGTTCGCACACCATACCCACGGAGACTGCCTGCCTGCCTGGCCCCCGAGTGGATGCTCAGATGCGGTGAGGAGTGTCCCTTGAATTCTACTCCACACACATCCATCTCCCCTCCCTCACTTGCTGTGGGGTGAGCCCGGCCTTGGTAATGACCTCACGTGCTCGAGGGAACCCTCGGGTTTCAGCTGCACGGCTAGGACCTGGGGTGGCAATTCCGCGATCTGCAGAGTGTAGGCATGTCAGAGCCGGCCCCATCACCTTTGTCACCCAGGGTGTCATTGTGTCCACACACATGGTCATTTCTGCCCCAGCCTCAATGGGGATGACCACAACGAGGGGAAGGAGCACCAGGCTAGGAATCAGACCACGTGGGTCTGGGCCCAGATCGTTCACCATCCCATCTCATCCAGCCCAGTGACCTTGGTGACCTTAGCCAACCACTTGGCTTTCCTGAGACTCAGCCTTCCTCATCTGCGAAATGGGAGTGAGTGCACGTTCATCCCAAAGCGGTTAAGAGGCTAATGAAATAAACCTATCAAAAGGCAGGCTGTGAATTTCACACCACAGAAATCCTGTTTGCTCTCTAGACATTCCAGGTCTCTGGGCAGCCTGGCGCTGTGGCTCAGGGTCAGCTGGCTTGGAACCAGCCTCTGAGTGGCAGAGCCCTTGAGTGGGTCGCTGAACCTCATACCTGTCCCTCCACCACTGTGAAGAGGGAGTTAGGCGTTGGTGACCGTGAACTCCACTTCCCCAGACATGCAGGATGCTCGGGTGTCTGTCACGCCACGTTCGAGGTTGGTTTCTGCTGCGTGCTCGCTGGGCCTGCCTGACGGGGCAGCCAGGGTGGGCTGCTTTTACGTCTGTGCCCCCAGGACATGGGCCCTTTCCCATGTGGCCGTCAGATGTGCCTGTCCTGTGTGCCCCCCCCCCCACCCACCCATCTTTGTGACTTCCCTTCTGGGCTGCTGATGAGACCTTCTGAACACTCTAAAGGCAGAGGGTTTCAGAGAAGCTCATGGAGCTTCTGGAGAGTGTGCTGCCTCTCAGAGGTGGGAGGTTAGTGAGCTCCCGTGAGACCGTGCCCTCCCCCTCGCCTGTGTCTCAGGCCTCCACCAGCATTTCTTCCCAGGAGCTGAAGGCCTGGGTTCCTAAGCTGGCTGTGCCTTACCAAATGTATGTGACAGAGAGGGACGTGCGATTGGTCTGACGAGCTCTTGGCTGAGTCATTCTCCTCCCCGGAGGGTCCTGAGCTGGGCTTCGAATGCAGGAAAAGAGTGGAGGGGAGGCCTGTGTGCGCCCACATCCCTGTGCGCGTGGGGGAGGAGGAAGGGAGGAGGTGATCGGTGGTTGGGGAAGAGGGAGACAAGGAGAGCGTTGTTCAGCTTTTAGGTTCTCTCAGAGGACTCGTGCTGGAAACAGGGGCTGGCGTAGAGGCAATGACGTAGAGCATCCAGGCACTTTCCAGCCTAGTCTGTCAGTGCCACCCAGGAGGCTGAGAGGTGCAGTCCACACTGCCTCCATTTATGTGTTTGCAGAGGCTGGGATTTTAGGTGCCCCCAGGCGATGCTGATGCGCTTGGAGAACCACTGCTCGAAGTGGGACATTCACGTTGACCGTGCTTAATTCAACTCACATCCACGATGGCATAGATCATGCTGGCAGCCCTGTCTGGTGGAAGCTGTAGGCGTCAGGTCGGGTGGGTTCAAGCCCTCCTCTTCCGTTTACTTCTTGTGGGACCTTGGGAAGGCACTGAACTCCTTTGGGCTCGTTTTCTCATCTATAAAATGGGAATCATCATGTGCGCTCTCCATGGGTTTTCTGGGGATGAAGTTAAATTGATGCCCACAGAAGTGCTTTGTTATCCTACAGCGTTTCATATACAAGATGGTATCATTTTCAACTTGCAGAAAGTTCAGGGGGAAAAAAATGATAGCTTCTATTTACTGAGCACCTACCATTTTTCAGACCGCAGTGAGAGATCGCAGTGTATTATGTCAGGTCGCTTCTCTTATTATCCCAGTTTTACTCAAGAGAAAGCTGAGGCTGAGTTTAAATAACTTGGCAGAGCAGGACATGTAACCCAGTTCAGCTTGGTTCCATAGTGGCTTTGAAGTTTTCGTGGGGAGTCCGTGTTCTTAACGATCACGCCTTGTGCTGGTTCTCAACCCTGGCTGTACTGTCACCTGCAGAGCTTTCAAAAACGCTGAGCTTCTGAGTCCACTGGCCTGGAGGTGGAGCTTGACCATTAATATTCCTTTTAAAACGCGCCGGACATGCGTAATACACACATAAGGTTGAGAACCACGGTGCGTCGTGTATATATCACCACCCTTACGTCTCAGGTCGCTGCAAATTCCAGGGTAAGTAAGATGCAAGGAGGTGACACAGAGCTTTGACAAACCATGGGCGCTCGATAAGCTAGGTTTGTGAATGAAGAACTGGAATGAAGTATTTGTAAAGTCACGTTCACTCCAGTTTTAATAATTCAGAGAACAGGTGTTCATTTTAGAAAGATCGAGGACTCTAGGACACTGATGGAATATCATGGCACCCGTCGTTCCAGAACCCCTGCTTGTGAGGCCCGAAGGAAGTAGGAAGAGGTACGTGTCGTTCTTCCCACGCACGGCAAGAAAAGCAGACCCCTGGGAGGCTAAGTGGGAATATTTGGGGGGTTGGTTCACGTAGATGGTGGGCAGGAGGATAATAATGTAAATTTTGTACTTTGAGCTTTTGGGTAGAAAGACAGATTCTGAAACCATTGTGTTGTATCTGCCGACTGTCACAAAGGAGCAAATTCAGGCTCTTTGTGAACAGTGCAATTTCTCTTCCCTCCTCTCTTCAGAAATTACCTTGAGCTGCAAAGTGAGCCGGGCCCAGGTTGGCATGCAGGCATTTTCCATTCCTAGGAGGAAGCATAAGACACAGCTACGACACTTGCAGCCCACGGTCTTTCTTCGAGCATCCGTAGAATTCAAAATAAAGGCCCGAAAGTCTCATGAGTTGCCACGAAGTGCTTTCCTTGGATGAAGGGTGTGGAGGGAGCACCTTAAGAACTTCCAGAAAGCCATCTGTTCGTTTGTTACCAAAATTCTCCATCCTTCTCCCCAGAGTAACAGAGCACGTGATCTCCTTCATGTGAAACACACACACACACACACACACACACACACACACCACCACCACCACCACCACCACCACCAAAATGACCCTCCCCACCCCGCCCAAACCACAGAGCTCAGCAGCCTTTGCACGTGTCCCGCCATAAAACCGCCTTCCCATGACTTCCCGAACAGCAAACCCCGGCTTGGGTACCAAGGAACGGGGTTTTCAGTTTCTAATGGACTACAGCTGAAGCAAGTTCAAAAGTGCGAGGACCGTAAACTCCAGAACGGCTCCACACACGCCGCACACCGTGGCAGAATGATTCAGGAGGCCAAACTTTGCCTCATCAAGTCAGAGAATTTTCTGCAAATGAACTTTTCAAGAATTATGCCGTCGTTGGCATTAGAGTATTACACACAGGCCTGTTCCCGATCACTCACTGGAACTTATTTTGTAGTTAACCTCCATAAAGGACTGTGCAAGCGAGCACAGGCCTGTCACACACACATTATTTAGAAGCCCTTATTATTATTTTATTGCCAGTCCTTGACAGCTGAGGAAAAGCCAAGCGCTTTAATCTTTTTTTCCCTTTAGTTTACAGTGTAAGAGCTGCATGTAAGATAGATTTGATTAATATGTAACAGAGATGCAATTCTCTGTAAAATGTGCTGTACTTTAGCGCCCTGGAAAACAAACTGCATCACAATGGCTTAAATCTCAGTCCATTGTATTATATAGACATCATAAATAATACAGAGCAGGCAGATACTGCTGCAGGCTTCATCTGCATAACACATCTGAGCTCTCTATAATGTGTTCAACTTGTCACTTTTAGTACAGAAGAGAGGCAATAAAGCTAACAGCTGACTAACACACATCGGCCCTACTTCTCCTTCCAGGGGGGGTGAATGCTCATTAAGCCATCTTAGCCCTGACTTTTAAAATCCATAACTCTTACAAATGTAAAAAAGTTGCCACAAAAGATTAAGCGCATAATATATGTCAAAGTAGAATTTTTCACGCATTCCCCCCCAACCCCCCACCCCCGGGCTCCTGCTCCCCGCCGCCCCCCCCCCCGCCCCCGCCACACCAAAATTCTTGTTTCTTTTATAGCCCCTTCACTGGAGGAAAGAAAATAAGAAATCTGTTTTTCAGATAAACCCAAATGAAATATCATCTCCTCGGCATCGATAAGGGACTACATAATTGCTTTTGAGTTTGGAGCAAATGAGCTGACCCCAGGAGGATTTCAGCCCTTCTCTTTCCCTCTCCCTCTCAGACCAGCTCAAAGAGAAATATGGAATCAATCACCCCCACTTGGACCTGGCCCGCAGGCTGTTAGGCCAGTCTTCGCGGCCTTAATTACGGCCTTCCATTTACCTGCCTCAGTTTCCTTATTGGAAACAGAAAGGGAAGAGGCCGTGGCCTTCCATCTCTGATGGGCCTGCGGGCCTGAGCTCGGTAGCGTCTGTGGGATTACATCTGGCAGATGTGCTCTTTCTTCTGAGGTCCTCTTGTGTTTCAGAGCAAAACTTGAAAACATGACAGTATGTCCTCTTTTGTAAAGACGCCTGAGCCTTTTTAAAGGGATTAAGGCTGTCAGGCAAAAGAAGGAGAAAAAAGGATATTTATACCCTGACTTGGAGCAGATTTAATCCCATGAGATGCATTTTGGTGGCTAAGGGAACACTGTGGTCTCTTCCCCTGAGAAGGCTGTGATGTAAATAGGAATGGATGTAATGTCTCATGAACATTCATTTCTTTAGAAAATATACTTTGAAACATTTTTCTTGGTGCCCATAAGAAAAATAAATGGCTGATGGTGGCCCGGACGGTAGGATGAAACAGGAAATTTTTCCTAGCGGTCGTAATTCTCTCGAGGGAAAAAGTTAGAGCCCCAACCCTTGAATCATGTAGAATAAGCCGAACCAACCCCTGGAAAATAAACTAACAAAAGAAAAACAAAAGGCGAAAAAACCAAAAACCCCGCATAAGGTTGAGGTCGGGAGACTGGCATGCTTACCTAAGAGAATTAGAAGTAGATGCGGTGAAACAGTGTTTACTTCTCTGATGAGGACAGAACTAATTCTCCGTGTGTGTGTGTGTGTGTGTGTGTGTGTGTGTGTGTGTGTGCGTGTGTGCGCGCGCGCGCCCGCCTGTGTGAAAGACAGAGAGGCTTTCATTGGCACCGGTGGTGGCTGTGGGTGGGTACTGAAAGAAGGCTTGATTCCCTTGGATAGGAGAGTGGGCCTAGAACAGTGAAACGCTTTTCCACAGCCACAATGACAATTTGTTTTTGTAGAAAGTCATCATGAAACTCCGATGTGGGCTGCACGCAGCATTGCTACCTTGGAATTTTGTAGAGGCCACCTGGCAGGGCCCGCAAGCTCAGCTCCCACTGCTGGAGCCCGAGCTGTCGTCACTTCCGGCCCCTTCCCTCCAGGAGCTTCCTGTCTGGGCTCCCAGCCTCCTGGGTTTCCTCTCTTCCCCTTTCCATTCCACAGCCAGTGGGGCCACGTCTTTCCTCAGCTCCCAGGCTTAGCATCCAAAGTCATTCACAGATGACTTTTTATCTCCCATACTCGGGTGGTTCCTGAACCACCTTCCATTGCCTGCTCCTGGCTCCAGCCACGCTAGTCTGTCCGGTGTTTCCTGTCATGCCCAGTACCTTCCCGTCTCCATTCAGGCCACTTCTCTGTCTCAGAATACTCTCACCTGCATAAATCAAAGGCCTGTCCCCATCCGCCCGGGTGGCTCAGTCGGTTGAGCCTCCGACTCTTGATTTCGGCTCGGGTCATCATCTCACGGTTCATGGGATCGAACCCCCACGTCGGGCTCCACACTAATCCTTTAGAGCCTGCCTGGGATTCTCTTTCTCCCTCTCTCAGCCCCTCCCCTGCTCGTGCTCTCTCTCTCTCTCTCTCTCTCTCTCTCTCTCTCTCTCTCTCCCTCTCTCAAGATAAATGAATAAACTGTTTTAAGAAAAGATACAACAGAAATCCCAGCACCTCACAAAGACTTATCAGACCCCTGCTGGAAATGCACCTCTCCCATACCTTTTTTAAATTTTATGAATAAATGCAAATATGAGCTTGAAGACCCGATCGTTGAATTCATCACACTCCTCGGACAGAGTGTGCTGTCATCCTGGATGTGTATGAGGCCCCTCTTAATTTTCCACCATCATCTCAGTCTGCTCATCCTACCCCTGACCCCCAGCCTAATGCAGTGTTACTAGCTAGTGTTACTCTGTGAGTGTGTTCGGCTCACGTAAGTGGTAATGTTCTGTAAATGTCCACTCTTTTCCTCGTGTTTCACACTGAATTCTTAGGGCCTTCCCATGCTCCTGGGCACACATGTCCTTTGTCACTTCTCAGTGCTGCCGAGAATCCCATAGTGTGTGTTCCCTGAGCAAAAGACAGCCAAGATTGCCTTCGCCTCCCCCCAGGGGCAACCACTACCACCATAGCCGTCCTCGAGATGTGTCCATTTATGGAACTCTCCAGTAAGTTCTCTGAGGTACGTCCCAGGAGGTTTCGTGGGGTCATAAAACATAAATTAATTTCAGTAAATATTGCAGATTGTTTTCAGAATTGCTGTGAATGTGACCATCCGCCCAGAGCGGGTGAGAGTTCTCCTCCCCGGGTGTCCTTGCCAGCACTTACTGTTACCCGCCTTTCTAGTTTTTGCCATTTGACCGTATAAAGTACTGTCCCTAATGGAACATTTTCCTGAGTTTCTGACTTGTTTTTTGTGTATCCTAACTATGGATCACTTGTTTTTCTTAGCCACTCAAGTATCTTCTCCCCACCTGTATCCATTAACTGTGTATAGTGACCTTTATTGAGATAATCTATAGTTCTGTAGTGAAACACATACACTTTTGTGGTCCCACATTTGGGGGATCTGGTTTAAGAAGTCTTTGTCTGGCTCTAGTCCACAGATACCATTCTGTGTTTTCTTTTATGAAAACCTTCATGGTTTTTTTTCTCACGTTTCAGGTCTTTAATCTGTCCCATGACACTCTGCGTACCTGTGTCCACGTGGACGCCAGCCCTTCCCTCCCTCTCAGCGGGAGAGGGGTCGCCCCTGTGCAGACTCAGGCCTTTGCACACCGAGTTCCGTGCCCCGTCCCGTCCCTCCTCCCCAGTGAGCTCCCCTCTCTCGTAAGCTCTTTCTCCCCTCGGCACCTAAACGGGCTTACGTGTCTCCTGCCACCAGGTGAAAAAGTTGCACCCCCTCCACTCCTGCCTCTTCGCCCTCAGGCTGCTTGTCTCCTAGCCCCACATAGGGTCACCCTGGCACGGAGCTGGCTTGCCTCTGCCCTCCCAGAGGCCTCAGCGATCGCCACTGGAACTTTGCAACTGCCCTTCTGATTTTTTTGTTTGTTTGTTTAATGCTTCATGACAGTCTTCTCGCCTCTTTTGTCTCCTTCTTATCTCTCAACTCCCAGATCTCTTTATCCTCCACATAATCCAAGGTTTTATTCTCACTTGCCCTGAGGGACTTCACCGGAACCTGTGGTTTTCACAGCCACTTTGGGGATGATGTTGGTGCTTGGCATCCCTGGAGCTCTGGATCCATATGTCGCACAGCCAACATAGCATCTCCCCATCGCCGCCGCTGATACCTCCCAAGCGCCAAAAATTTAAAATATGCCAAGCTGAACTTACCTTCCTCCCAATCTACGTATCCTCTGCTGATTCATTGCCTTTTAAATGACACCACCAGTGTCCTCGGATAGACTGCTGCGAATTTTTCTGGGCGGCCTTTGAAATCCAAGGAGTTAACTTGATTATCATGTAGCAATTGAATTTACTGCCTCTGTTTTCTCTCTTTCCCCAAACCTTTTCCCACTCCCGTCTTCCTGTACTCACAATTCAGCCAGTTAGCACAGCCAGAAATCGACAAATGTCCCAGACTCTTCCTTTGCCAAGTACATATTTAACCTCTCGAAAGATTGGCCCTGTCTGTCCCTTCCTCTCCGTCAAAGCGGCCTCCGCTGTAACTTCCTTACTGGCCTCCCTGCTTCCAGTCTCCTCTCACTTGATGCTTCTCGAACCTAAGCGTGCCGCAGATTGCCTGCAGAGTTGATTAGTCACAGAGCGTGGGCCACCGCCCCAGAGCTTCTGATTCGGTAAATCTTGAGTAGAGCCTGAGAATTTGCCTTCCCCACCCGTTCCCCGGTGATGCTGGGGCTGCTGGTCAGGACGGCACTCTGAGAACCACGACTTCACTCCATCTGCCATCCATCCACTGGCTCATTCAGCAAGTAGTTATCGACCACCAGGGCTGGGCACCGATCCCAGTGCTGGAATTCAGCAGAGAACAAAACAAAGTCACTCATGGGAATGGAGATGGGGGCAGGCAACGAACAGGTTAATGGGTGTAACACGATGGCCAGGGTGATAAATGCTGAGGAAAAAAGCAAGGACGTTGAAGGGATAAAAGAACAGTGACGGAGGTCTGTGACTGACCACCCTGAACGCGCCGGATCTCATCTGATCTCGGAGGCTAAGCAGGGGCAGGCCTGGTTAGTACCTGGATGGGAGAAGAGTGGTGCTGGGGAAGGGTGGTTTGGGAAGGCTTCCTGCCGAGGCAGCATTTCAACAGGTCCCTGAAGGAGAGAGTTTCAAACAGATAACTACGGGTTCTTCTAAAATTAATCCTCCCGAAACACTGTCCTGACTGTGCCACTCGCCCGACCAGAGAAAGACGGCCACGTCTGACTGGCATTCTGGGCCCTCCGGCGAACTGTGTCGCTCCCCTTCCCCTCATCCGTTTCGCACCCACGCTGACCAGACCCCTCTACTGGCCTTTCGCTTTCCCGCTGTATAAGGGCGGTCGCTGTGCGGTTCTTTCCCCAGAACACCCTGCCCCTCGTTTGCCTCGTGTCCAGATCCAGTAACTTGCTCCAGATTTGCTTCAGGGGCCCCTCCTCCATGCCACCGTCCCCAGTTCTTCCACTCAACAGGTGGCCTCTCCCTCCTCCCTGCAAGAACATTTATCCCCAGAAGTGTTCTATCGCTTCAGGACGTACTTCCCTTGTATGTTCCTTGCCTGTCTCGATTCCATATTCCGGGGAGGGTGCAGTAGACGTTGGTCGAATGATGGGCAAAAAGAAAGCATTTCTCTTGCTCCTTGACTTCTCCCAAGAGGCAGATCTCTGGTGTGTCCAAAACGCTGGTGGCTTTAGCCAGCGTTAAAGGAGAAAGTAAGAGGCCACGGCCCAAATGGAGTCTTGAGATCATCTCTGGGTTTCTCGATCTGTCCCAGCTTCCTCGGTGTGCCATTACCAAGGTAATTGAGTTAGAAGTAGCATTTCCTTCATGTTCCTTCGGGCTCACACGCGTTCCTCACCCAAAGGGAGGGCGATTAATTGACTTCTTTTATCTTCCATTCAAATGAGGCTTTCATGTGAATCACCCTCCAGCCGCCCCCCCCCCACCAACCCAGCCCTCCTAATCTCCCCTCGTTTGTTGGGGGCCAGATGTAAAAAGGATAGCCCCTCAAACTCCGCGGAACCCCGCCACGTCACCAGGCTCCCCTCTTCCCGCTTTCCCTCCAAACAACTTGGACCCGGCATGACAACAGCTCAAGTGGGGAATTGTCACAGAGGGGGCAAGGCAGATCCAACCGGAAGCTGCACCAGCCGCTGAACTCGCCACACACCGCCAGATGGTCTGGTGCAGCAACAGCCTTTCGGAATTAATAACTCTCCCTCCAGAGGGCCAGCTTCATTCAGGAACCGTTTCACATTTTCCAGCTAAGTGTGTTTTTCTCCCATCGCGTTTTCTGGCCGCTCTGTTCTGGGCAGACCGCGGGGCCCGCTCACGCCGGCAAGAGAGATGTCTCTTGCTCCCTCCACCTTTCTTTGCCTTTGGCTTCTGACAGTGCAGCTTTTAATCTAGAAATTATGGTAACTTGTATGTGCATTTTGAGAGTATATCATTGCTGCATTTAATTAACGGTTATTAGCGTTAGCTTACTGTGCTGTATTCTGTCACAAATCATCACGTTTCCCAGAGCAGTTATAGCAATTAAGAACTCCATCACACCTTCTGTATAGTCATTTGGTACTTTTCCAGGTCTTTTCAAAACTGGAAATTACTAATCAAATCATTTCTGCTCTGTGCCTCAGTATCGTTTATTCCATTCCTAATGATGTGCGACTTTTTTTTCTTTGGCCGTTAACAGAGGCATCCTTGCGTCTAACCCATTTCACACCACCGTCATGCTTTAGCGAGGCGATAATGAACTTGCAGAAGGAGATGCAGGCCTCGGTTCCCTTTTTCAGAGCAGTTGTCTTTCCTCTCCTGCTGTTGGGTGATTGGATTTTGAAACTGTAAAATGCATCGACAGACCTACAAACCTGCCTTGCCAGGGCCACAGCCATCACAGTTTACCTTCAATTCAGAGCTCAGTGCGACTCCTGCCCGATCAATTTGTCACCCCTCTAAATGGAAACTAATTACTTCCCAGGGAAAGATTGCAGGCAAATACCAGCCTTGGAGCAGCAGCCCCTTGCGGTGAGGTGAAGGCACGGGCCACGGGGTTGCACCAAGGGGGCCGTTGCCCTCTCTGCCTGCATAACGTCCGGGAGGATCTTTATTGTTGACGGCAGCCGTGAGCTTGCCGTCACACCCACCGAGGCCAGCCGTCGAGAGCACGTCTCGCTAAACAGGTCACCTGGATGGTCCCGAGTCAAACGTCAGGGGCCACTGCGCCGCCGGGTTTCAACAGAGACACCCTGGCAGGCCTTCGATGGTGTTTAGAGGAAGACGAGCCAGGCTGCTGGCAGCGCGGCCCATTGCCTCCGGCCCCCCGGGGGACTGTCTTTTTCCCCCGGCCCAAGAACACCGCCCTGGAAGCATCCCCGGATCGGCTGAATCGCTGCCATCCGCACAGCATCAAACAGGCCGTGCCGCTGACAGCTGCAGGCACGGTTGACTTAGAGGTGCTGCCAGGAGATCCAGGCCGCGCCAGGCTGCCGCCCGAGGCCTGCGGGCGCGCGAAGGCCCTGGCTCGGGGTGGCGGGGCTGGGGCTGGGGCCGGGCCAAGGCCAGCCCGCTCAGAGGCTGTTGAACAATCTGATCGGAGGAGGCCTTGCCAGTTCCCCACCTTTGCCCATTTTGGAGGCCGTCTGCTCGGGCCGTGTTGAGCGGTCAGGCCGGCCGAGCAGTTTGGGGCTCGGGGCCGCACCCGCCACCTCGGCTTCTGGGCTGAGCTGCGGGGTCTGCAGCCTGGCCCTGGCGTTGCCCGTTCTCGGACGTTCTCCCGGGAGAGGTCACACAAGACCCGGGAGAGGTTTGTTTGCTTCAGCAGCCGACTGGGAGCGTTGGCCGGGGGTTCCGTGCTGGGGAACGTGTCCGGGTCCCCGAGCTTATGTAGAGGAGACCCCGGACCCCAATTATGACCCATCCCAAAGCTCCTTTCCACTTCAGGCCACAGTACTCTCATCCTTAACACATAACAGGGAAGCCGTCGAAGCTCCAGACGGCCGTGTGGGCCGTCTGAACTGGAGGAGGCCCCCAGATTTCTCCAGGCTTTGGCGCACCTCTTCCTGCCGCCATGGACTATGCTTGGACAAGATGACCTCAAAAGGCCTTTCCAGCTCCCCATGCCTACGTCCGTGCTTACGTGTGCTTTGAAATACAATAAAAACCCAGGAAAGTAGTTCCCCCAGCTCGGTCGGCTCTGCCTTTAAGTGGGAAAGAGCAGTGGCTCCTTGCAAATGCTTTGTGGTATCTTTTCCCTTACTCTGTGCAAACTCAGGACAAGGCATCTGGGGTCACCCCGTGTCTCTTCCGCTCCCTGCTGTGTTTTCAGGGGCTTGCCCTTCAGTAAGCAGGCAAGGAGCATGAACCGGGAAAGAAACGCATTTCCTCCATTATGCCTATCTCTTAACTACCTCTTAATCCCTCTCCCACCTGCCCACCTGCCCTCTCTTCCCCCGCGCTCCCCATTCCCTGCTGTTTGCACACTGGGAGATCAGGTGACACAGGAGATCTCAGGACTGTGCCGCATACATGTGGAATGCACAGAAGTCGGGATTTTGAGAATCCATTGTACTCAATAGTTTTGCTGCAGTTGAAGCCATTCACCTACCAACAGTCACCATTCAAGAATTGCCACCCCCGGTGGAGCGTCAGGAGACTCTAAGTGGCTGAACAATGATCACATGTGTATTGAGCATCGATGAACCTGGGCAGGTACTTGTACTTAGCCTTTCTTGGTCTCCCGTGTGCTCACTTATGTTATGGCAATGATTGTAGTACCTACCTCCTCTAGGGCTCTGGGGAGATTTCAATGAAATAAAACGCACGAAGCACATAGAGTGGTTCCCGCTCTGTCCTAAGCCCGGGGCGAATGTGAGTTGCTGTTGTTTCGGTTGGGGTCATCGTAATTAATCTCACCAAGTGACCTCAGTTTCCTGCACTCCGTGAGGCCACCAGCTCACGGTGTCACCTTCACCGAGGCATTCCGCCTCCGCAGACCTCAGGTTCCTCACCTGCAGCAGGAGAGAGAGGGGATTGCGCTGAGCTTTCTGGTTTGACGGTCCTGAAGGGCCTGTCTATGTGTGTACCACTGGGAGTTTTGTGATCCTGAACAGAATTTATATACCTCAGGCCGTAAAGCACGAGCACAGAAGAGTGTTCGACGGAGATACAACACACAAACTAGGGAGCCGTTGAAAGGAATGGAAGGAACGTTTGGAAAGAATCCATACATAGGACAGGGTGCTAGAATGAGCTTCTTAAGATAATCCCACTGAATGAAGGATGAGGGGACCTCTGTCGAGGAATTTAGAGAGTTTAGATCTGTTTTGAAATTAGGGAGGTACCTTTTCCTGTTGCTACATCGCCGATCACGAATGTGTCAGCTTGAGTTTACGGCGATGGCGAAGTGCGACTGAGATAAGTAAACGTTGGTTGCACAGAAACACAATGGTGGTCTCTGGGGTCACGGGACCCGGCCAGTGTGGCGTTTAGTCTAAGAGTGTCCCCAGGGGGATTGTGTGTGTCGTCGGAGATGATCTGTGTGCAGCATTTCCCATAGCTTAACCACATGCCTCAACCGTGTGGTACCTGGCATGTTGACAATCAGGAACTTTCCAGGTACAAGTAACAGAAGTAAAATGGCTTAAACCGCAGGGGAATTACTGTTCACAACATGCTGGTTAATTCAGCTGGGTCAGTAAATTGGGGCACTAGACTGGCTACTGTTCTCTGAGCTTCATGATTTCCAGATGACCCTGAAGGTGCCAGTCACCATTTCCTCAAGAAGCCACACTCACAGACAGGAGGCAAGGGGAGGGTGTGTTTCCTCATAGATCTCTGTCTTTTTATGAGGAAGAAATCATTTGCCAGAAGCCCCACAGCAAACTTCCCCTCAGGTCTCATTGACCAGACCTGGGTCCTATTCCTGAGGCAATCACTGGCAAGGGCTAATAGGATTTCCAAGGTTGGTCTGGGCCCCTGTAACGGGGGAGGCTACCCAGTGCCATCCAGAACTCAGATGAAGTTGGGGATCCTTGAACTCAAAAGCATTTGACCAGGGCAACCAACAGGGTCTGCCTGGGACTTCAGGGGTCACTGATTCTGACCAACCACTTTGTAGATTAGGAATGGACAAGATGTTGGACCTCTGTGAGCCTCAAAGGATGTGAAACGATTAGTAACAGACGTACAGCTAGAACCTCTTTCTTCTTACTGCCATCCCCGCTCCTAGTTCCTTCTGGCATTACTTTCCCTTTCAAATGCTTCACTTCAAACACGTAACGATCACACATTTCAGCCAATACCATCACCACTAACAACCATGACCAAGAATGTTGTTTAGAAGTAAGAACCATTCAGGGGCGCCTGGGTGGCTCAGTCAGTTGAGCGTCCGACTTCGGCTCAGGTCATGATCTCGCGGTCCGTGGGTTCGAGCCCCGCGTCGGGCTCTGTGCTACCAGCTCGGAGCCTGGAGCCTGCTTCGGATTCTGTGTCTCCCTCTGTCTCCGCCCCTCCCCTGCTCATTCCCTCTCTCTCTCTCTCTCTCTCTCTCTCTCTCTGCTCTCTCTCTCAAAAATAAATAATAAAGATTTTTAAAAAATTTAGAAGTAAGAACCATTCACATTCACGTCTAGATGCTTCTTTCTGGCTTCTGTGACCATCAAACATCAATTGTGTCAGATACATCTACATGCAGAGCAAACATACACTTGGAAGTCCTGCCCTCAAGAAGTCTTCAGTCTAGATGAGAAGACTTTCTGTACCCCTGACAGTTACACATAAATTAATAGTGCCAGCTAAGGTGACCTGTGTTCAAATCAGGGGAAGAAGGGATCACGGTGGGTATATGGCTGAGGACGGGGGAGAGGAGTTCAGTTACCAGAGAGGGGGGAGGAGGAAGCTTACGTGGTCTGATGAAATTGATGGTGATGGTAACGATCACAACACTTACTGGGCACTTACTGTTTCTAAGACAAAGCTCTAAGCTCTTTACATGTTTTAGCTTATTTTGTCCTCACAAAAGCCCTCAAGATGGAGTTTATTACATACATACAAGGATGTACAGTAATCTTTATACATAAGGATAATGAGATACGGAGAGATAACTAACTTACCAAGATCATACAGTCAGTAAGCAGTAAAGCTGGACCCAGGGAGCATGGCTCACAAACTCCACTTATGCTCAGTCTGGCTTCATGCAAGCAAACTCACGAAATAGGAAAGTTCACGGCTTTGTGAGGGGACTTCTATATGTTGATTTAGCTGAAGGGAGGATTTATGTAGCAAGATGTCACGGGAGATGAGGTAGGCAAAGTTTTCACTACAGCCAGAAGTGCCTAGAACTTGGTCTGGCCATCTGGATCCCACAAAACACTGACGAACACACCTGTACTCACAAAGGACACCAGCCGTATTGATGAATATGGCTTCTCCCTCATACTTTTTCCTTCCATTTTGGAAGTAAGGGATGTTTATGTGTATCCGTAAGCAGGGAAGACGTCGCCGGATTATTATGATCGTATAATACCTCACACGAGCCATCATAATTGCACATTGCCCTGATCCCATGTGTATTACTGTGATCAGATGTATATGGGGAAACTTTCAGCGCCCATTTATTTATGATTGACTAAGTGGTGGTTGACTGCCTTCTGCATATCTCCTGGTGTTTCTCTAAGTAGGATTCAACCCAGGATAATGGTAACAGCACGCTCATCTCTTGAGATGAAAGCTGCAAGTCTTTAGTTACTCTGCGGTGTGTGTTTTGTACTACATGGAACGAAGCCGAGCACAGTACTCTGCCTTTGTTTGGGTTTTGTTTTCGTTTTAGAGCTGAACGACTGACACCACTTAAGATATGAAGATGGAATTTACTTGTCAGAGGGAAAAAGATCGATAGTATCTAAACCCAAGGAGTTAATGAAAATAAGGTCTTAGATGATCACTTCCGCTAATGATTGAGTACCCAAGTTAATATGAAAGACCACACCAGGAGAGACAGCCCCAAGACACCCCTAATTAGAAAATGAGCCAAGTTACAGAAAACCAGGGTAGCCCCGAATTTGAAGAATGGTTTTATTGGTGCTTTATGTATTACGGTAGCCTGAAGATGGTCTCTAGCTTACTCTTAAATATTGAGATCTTTTTTGACTCTTGACTGTGGGAGAGTATTTTGCTGGTTGGTTGGATATATCTGGCCTGAGACCCAGATTCCTTTCTCTAGTGTAGACACCCTTTCTTAGTATAGTTTATGTAACAACCTTCCCCTCTTACCTAAACAAAATGTTTAAAAGTCTAAAACCAACATTATCTCTCCTGCTCTTTCCTCCTCAGAAATCTAACCACTAAGTATATTTCAAATGGCTTCTGACAAATGCTTCACTCTGGATACCTGGTTCCAACACTGATTCCATTACTTAAGTCTGTGCACTTGGGTGAAATACATTAACCTCCTTGATTCTCAGGCCCGTCTGGACTTCCCTCCTGCCAGGTGCCCTCCCACCATTGCCGATTCAAATCCTATCCCTCTCTCAAGGCCCAGTTCAAATGCGACTTCCTGAAGCTCTCTTTGGTATGACTGCCTCTTCACTTCCCCCAATAATCCATCCACAGAATTTCCTGTCCTCTTGAAGTGCGTGCTCCTTGAGAGCCAGGGTTGTATGTGGTATCTTTGGTTGTCTTTGTATTCCAGAATGCTTGCCCTCAGCAGGTATTCACCTGTTGAGAGGACGAATAAATCAATCACTCCTCAGATCACAGATTGTATTTGTTTTTTAAAATCACCAGTTTAGATCAGCGCGTCTCAACCACGGTGCTGGTCCCACTGGGGCACTACAATCGGTTGTTGTGTGTGTTATAGTAATTGGCTATCAATGGATTGTTAGGGCTTGGAAATTTGCAAACTATTTACCGTTTTTAGAAATTAGAATGGTTCCCTTCGGTGATATCCTTTAATGATGATAATAATAATGGCATCCTTCAGTGTGAATACTTCAATATGACTTTCTCCCTTGCACTGTGATTTGTTTCTTGAATTGAAGAGAAAGAGTGGAATGAGAGTCAGGACCCAGGAAATTATATGTAATCCACAGCCTATCTTTTCTGTGCCACAGCCCATAATAAGCTAGAAATTATTGTTAATGGTTATAGAACTATGGAATTACTGTACTGCTTCCTTACTCTGCAAGATACGGGGGCATTGTCAGAATGAACATTATCTGTCAATTTAGGAAAAGAATAACCATTATTTTAAACCAGGGTCAGCAAACATTTTCTGTAAAGGGCTAGACAGTAAATATTTGGGGCTGTGAGGGCCATGAAGTCTTTCAGGAACTACCCAACCCTGCTGGTGCCTCACAAAAGCGGCCATATTTAAGCCATATGTATTTAAGACAATACATACATCATTGGACATTGCTGTGTTCCAATAAAACTTTATTTACAAAAGCAGGTATTGGGCAAGATTTGGCCCACAGGTCTGTTCAAAGCCGTAGAGCACACGTAGGAGTGTAAATGATACCAGTCACTTCTTAAAAACTGTAGTGATCACATTCATTCGCCTTCCTTGATAATAGCTGCAGAGTTCCTGCAAAGCAAGAAAAACTATGGGATGGTGAACTTGTTTACTTATTTGCAAGAATACGCAGTATCCTGGATCTCAGGGTTGATAGTCTCTAGACTCTCTCAGCATAAGAAATAAGACTAAATTCTGTCCGTGGTTTAAAGACAGCCCCTGAGGCCAGTTCATTAAAGAAAGGTGAAATGGCACGATAAAGTACCTCATCTGCCAGGAAGGTGGCTTTTCTGGTATGATCCGGGTCACATTATTTTCTGTCTTGGTAGTTTCTCTCAGTGGGATGTTCCAGCCTCGGCCTCCCTGTTTGGCATTTTTGCTGATAATTACTTGAAAAATCGTCGCTTCTCTTTTCAAATTACCACATGGAGCAGTAGGCCTTGCTTCTTCACAGTCAAAGGCCAATAAATGCAACCACGTGAAATAAACTTTTAAAACAGGGCCTCAGTTGCACCGCACGTTAACTTGAAATAATTAGTCCCTGGAGTTTGGACACCCACAATGTAGGTCTTAGGACTCAGATTGAAAAGTGAGTCTGTCACAGTCTGCGGTGGAAAACTGTCACAACAGCAGGGTCCCGTGCACTGGGGACATCCCACGCCGTAAGATTATTCTGGCAGTGCCTGAAGGTCGGGCCCCTGCCCACTTTCTTGGCTTGTCTGCCGTCTCGGAGCCAAGGGCCGGTCAGCCCTCTTAAAACTCAGGCCCTCTCCAGGGCTCACTGGGCTCTGCAGACATTACTGTCCTGTCCCTGGCCAGGACCATGTCATGCTCCCGAGGCTCTTCTGAGTCACTTGCCAAGTCTCTGTACGGTCAATCCGCCCCAGGTCAGGGAGACTCACATTTTTATCATGTCCCAGCCGTCTCGTCTCACGGTGACACAGGTTGAACAACTGGCATCTCAATCGGCCCCTTGAACCAACTGGGACTAGAGCCCTGTCACTGGAGCAAGTTACTGAAAAAAACAACTAAATGTGGCTCAAAAAAAAAAAAAAAAAAAGATCCTCATCTCCCATCACAAGCCTATTAGAGGCTCAGTGTTGTCACAGAGGAATTGGGCACTCTCCACCCTGCCATCTTGATATTTTGGGAATGACTTCCTTCACAGATGCAAGATGGCTGCTGAAATTCCAAGCAGAATGTCACATCCTCATGTGGCACCATGCCATGCAGGAAGGAAGGTGAGGGAGATAAAAATAGGGGTTCTTCTTTATGCTCTCCGCCTTAGCAGGGCAATGTTCCCAAAGCATCCAGTGGTCTCCTTTCAGAGTTTACTAGCTACAACAGCATGACTTCTAGCGCCGGGGAATGAGACGGCCTCGATTGGCTTAGACCAGTCATAGTCTCCCTGGTGCTGGACACGTGCCATAATTAGGGTTCTATTGACAGAGAAGAAAGGAGAATGGCTATTGGGTAAGCAGCCAGTTGTGTCTTCCGTACCTGACCTAACCCCCCCTCCCCCAGTCGGTGGCTAGAGCACCTTTTGCTTTGACCCACAAATTAAAGCTTTGCCAAGAGTCTGGCGTCTATGGATAGGTCTCTGGAATTATTGCCAGCAGTCTTTCCTGATCATTAGCAGACATCTGGATTCCCCCATCAGTGCTTTTCCTACATGGCAGGACTTCCAGATGCCGACTAGGATCTGAGCTTGCTGAGTCTTTTGGATACTATGTCTTATCCGCCTGGATGACTCTTTTTTGGTCCTCTGCACCTTGATCTAGCCTTCTGGGGTGTAGATAAGCCACTTTGGGACCCTTGATGCATTTTACAAAGTAATTTCATTTTTCATAGTAAAAATCATACAGTGTCTGCATTGTTTCCATTGGGGCACAAAATACATGATTTAGTTATTATTTTAAGACTATTTTAAATAATAGATGAAACTTTGAAAATTCAAATAAGTTTAAGGGGTTCTCCTCTGCCAATTCTGATTTCATGGCATAGTTTAAAAGGTCAGTTCTGTGATTTAAACTACCGGCTCTCATGGGGCGCCTGGGTGGCGCAGTCGGTTAAGCGTCCGACTTCAGCCAGGTCACGATCTCGCGGTCCGTGAGTTCGAGCCCCGCGTCAGGCTCTGGGCTGATGGCTCGGAGCCTGGAGCCTGTTTCCGATTCTGTGTCTCCCTCTCTCTCTGCCCCTCCCCCGTTCATGCTCTGTCTCTCTCTGTCCCAAAAATAAATAAAAAAACAAAACAAAAAAAAATAAATAAAATAAACTACCGGCTCTTGGTTTTTTGGATTTTTTTTTTTTTTTTTTTGATAATACACACATAAGGTGGTAAGAAGTTGTTTAAGAACTATAAGACTCGATTTCATCTGTGAGAGACCCACTAGAACTAACTCTTAAATGCTCTGTAGTTTCAGAGAGATCGGTAGTTTGCAAAGCACTTTCATACCTAGTTTTCTAACCACTTTCCAGAGCTGTTCTCCTCATTTTTACAGGTGAAGAGATAAGGTCGTAAGAACCATGGCGGCGTGGGCCAGTCCTAGCGTTTTTCACGTAGCTGGTACTGGGCTGGTCCTTCCGAGCCCACTTCTGAGGCACTTTCCTCTTTCTGCCTTGGAAGTTCCATGGCCATGTGCAGGAGAGTTAAAGAAGGTCATTCGTGTCCGTGGATGGCCGGGCCATGCTATCTGCTCGTTTCAACCTCTGCTACTCTGCCCAAACTTCTTCAGAAATTTCCTTTCCTTCCTTGGTGCAGTTTCCACTAAGAAATAGCAAATGCAAACCAGGCAGGGATCACAGGTTCAGCTCTAAGTGCCCAAGACCTCAAAATAGCAGTGGCTTCAAAAAGGAGTTTCATATGTAAAAGTCTAGACATAAGCAGTGCAGACCCCTCTTCCTCAGAACCCTCTGGGACTCAGTCTTCCGAGGGCCCTCTTTTCATAGCTCAAGATGGACCTTCAGCCAGACATCAACTTTCCAAGCAGCAAGACAGGTGTAGGGGGAACGGACAAAGGAGGAAGAGGGCTAGGGGCAAGGATCAAGAGTCAGATTCCTAGAAGCTGCTGGAATTCTACCACGGGGCGTCTCCTAGCTTCAAGGAAGACTGGGAAATATGTTTCTATTTTGGACTACTACATCAGATTAAAATTCTAGTGCTGTGGCAGAAAAGGAGGCTAGGCAATAGGAGGCCACAATGAGAGCTTGTAGTAAGTGTGGAAAGCAAGCAAAAAAAAAGTGGCCTGAATTGACATTAGGACACCACGATGACTATTGTTGGTATCCTTTGTGAAAGAGATCTGAGACTACGGTTCATCTGCTCATTAATTCAACAGGTATTTATTAAATACGCAGTATGTATCAGTCGCTGCTGTAGATACCGAGGATATAATTGGGGAGAAATATGATAGCAAAGGAAGGAGGGGTTGCTCTTTGAATGGTCAAGGAGGGATTCTCTCAGGGATGACAGCTGAACCGCTGAAAGATGTGGAGGAGGGAGCTAATGGAAGATCAGGAGTGAAAAATGTTCTAGGCAGAGGGAACAGCAGACAAAAAGGCCCCAAAGCACAAATACATTTGATGTGTTCGAGATCTATGGATCTGTGCAGAGGCAGAGGCTATGGCTGGAACAGCATGAGCCAAGGGAGCATGGTCAAAGGCAAAGTCGTAAAGGTAGCCAAGGGTAGACCCCATAGGGCCTGACAGACCATAGGAAGGAGGTTGGGATTCATTCTCATTGTTATGGGATGTTGTCAGATGGCTTTGACCAGGGCACGTCCTGGTTATGTTTGGCTATACCAATCAGTAGGCAGCCCAATGTCACAGTAATGTCTTAGGTCCTTACTTCTGTGGGGTATTTGACCGTGCCTTCCAGCCAGTGACCTTGCTTTGTTCTTGCATTGAAACGAGTTATAATCTACCTTGATCCTACACCATAGGAAGACTCTGCTCTGACATAGCATCGCAGTTGAGAAACATCCCCCACCCATGCTGCAAGACCCAGATTTCAACCACGTCCCATAAGCAGGTATATCATTCATGCCGGAACTAAGTCATATCCGTCTTTAAAATCCCAGAAAGATCCCAGGAACGCTCTTAGGGACGACGAACATCGCGACCGAATGCCAACTTCTGCCAATTACTGTTCTCTCAGACTCCTCAGGTGTTTAACCCCTCTGATGGTTTCTCTGTGGCTTTCTGATGGCATTCTGCGGTTTGCCCAAATGTCCCTTCTGGTTTTCTAATGTCAGGACAAAGCCCAAGGATGAGCAGGATGTGGTCGCCAGTCGGCATTCATTGCGGACGTCCTCGGCGTGTGTGGGCCGAAGTTCACCCACAGCCCTGCCGTCCGCCTCCCCAGCTTTGCGTGCAAGGACACATTAGACAGGAAGATTCTACTGAGATCGTGTACCGCTGGAATCAGCTGATTTTTCCCAAAGAGGCAGGGGGGGCTACTTCTTAGCAGACTGAGTCGTAGAGTCTCTCCGGAATGCAAAACACAGACCTTTGTATTAGAAGTGAAATATTTAGATAGGGATCATTATGGAGCTCTTTTTACAGCCAGGCAGGCCTGATAAACAGAGAGAGCGGGGAAAGGAAGCACAAAGGAGGTAATAATATCTGATTAGCTAAGCAGCTGGATAACTGAAGGAGAATTTGTTAAAAACCTATCAAGACATCAAAGCTGGATGTGAGTTCTGTCAGCCTGGGCCACTTGTGGAGCTGTCTCTGGAATATTACCAGTGTCTAATTGGCTGCTATTATTTCCCCTAGCGCTACTTCTCCGCTAAGGGATCTGGGCTGTGTAACCCAACCCGTCCCTGTCATCTGGGCTTTTTTCCATCTCTGCCGCGGCAAGGGATGCCAGCGTGGGGTCATTTCAGTCATCCCGGTTGCACCTGACCACGTGCGAACAAGCAACCTCGGGTTTCTGGGGACAGCGGGAAGGAATCGGAAAAACTTGATCCCCTTGAGGCCCTCGGAGGCCCGCTTCTATAGAGCCCCAGATTTTGCAGGTGACTCGTTTTCCAGTACGTGGCACACCCGTGGTCCTCTCGGTTTCCTCCCCGCTCCCCTGTTAGCACCCGTGTATTTGAGGTACCACACTCTCCCTGCCCGCAAGGGGATGAGAGGCAGGGAGAACCATGAAGTTCTTGCTTCCTTAGCTCTCAGCTCCCGCTGAGAGCGGACACGAGCAGTATTTGGCTGTAATGAGAGTCCTCCGTTTGCCTCACTCTCCGGGTCCTCCGGTGGTCCGGGACCCTCGAACGCCACATCTAGCCTGGTCGGCACTTACTGTGGAATGGCGGAGCTCCTTTTGAAAATTGGGTGGCAGGCACTTGACTGGAATGTCTCAGCCTCCCATCTGAGGATGATTGTCCTCACTGTGGAGACCCTCCCTGAAGATCTGTCTGGGGCCCTGGGGGCAGGGGGGCCTATGCGAGTGGTACCAGAGCTCCCAGCCCCCGCCCCAGCACACACGTGTGCACACGTGCACAGAGGAAGTAGGTCCCAGGTCTCTTCGGGGCTCTTCTGTCACCACGGCATTAGCTGCTGTCACCTCCAGGAGCCTCCGATCGTGTCTCTGCTGAATCCAGCCCCTTGTGAGACTGATTGCTTTGAGCCCAGGGCCAACAGCCCCTCTCTGAAGTCTCCCTGAGTTCCCTCCCACAATCAGCATCTTCCCTGTATTGTGAGCGTGCTCACTGCACCATTATCCCATAGGATTTTTAAGAACGCCCGGGGAGATGCTTTGGGGCCAAAAAGCAAAGAATTGCAAACAGGGGCCCTGGGTCCGGCCAACTTCCTCTGCAGTTTCCTACCGATAAACCACACGCAGATGGAAAACAGAAAGAAAAGGAAACTCATCGTAAGGCTGCGTGTTTTCTTATTTGGGGTGCAAGGGGGGTGGAGAAATCTGTCATGGATAAAATCCAACTTTAATGACGATCTGAAGCCCTGAAGCACAGACATATTGCAGAGCTAATGTATTATTTTGTTTTTGTTTATTCTGCAGAAATGGGGAAATTTCATTTTTTAGTGGCATTACAAGCTCCCCTTTTATTATTCACAGGCCCTAACATGCATGGCCGCCTGAGCCAGAGAGCTCTCAGCGATTTTAATACCAGCTTCTTTGCGAATCTAAACTGGTTTTCCAGCCCGCTCCCTGGTGGGCTTCGGGGTTGTTGGAGTGGTGTTATACATACTTAAAGCTTCTTAACTGTCTGCAGAGGAGACCAGGAGCCTTGCTGTGACCAAGAGCCTTGCCTCTTATGGGAAAGGTTGGGGTTACTGGGGATTATCCGTGGGAGGTAGCCGTGGACAGGGAGGAAAGGTCACGGTCAGCTTTGCCAGCTGCTCTCTTAGAGTTTGGGCTCCCTGGCCATCCCAGCTGCAACCAGTATCCGCCCCCCCCCCCCCCCCCCCCACCCAGCCCCACCGAGTCCTGAGTACTTACTTGCAGGATGCCACGCTCCAGGCTGGTGGGTCTCCCCCTGGCTTGCCCAACGGGCTCACCCGGGAAGTTTTAGAAGTCCTCTGACTCCTGGGTCCCACTCACCTTCAGATTTCACGGGTCCCGGTGCGGCCTGGGCATTAAGATTTTAACTTCCCACCCCCATCTAGGTGATTCTGTGTACAGCTCAGGTTGACAGCTCCTCATTTCCAGCCACCAGTCAGGGTCGATAAGCAGATACCTTCGTAGGTTCCAGAGCCCTGTCACTCACTGGCTGTGTGACCCTGCTGATCTGTAAGGTAGTGGAATAACTGTGGCGTTAATAGCACCTACCCCCTAGAGGTTACCGTGAGGCTTCAATCCATTTCTATTCATTGGAAGGCTACTGCAAAGGCGGATGTATGAAAGCCTTGCACTGTGGCAAGGACTGTTTTGTTTTATTTTTTTTTAATTTTTTTTAACGTTTATTTATTTTTGAGACAGAGAGAGACAGAGCATGAACAGGGGAGGGGCAGAGAGAGAGGGAGACACAGAACTGGAAGCAGGCTCCAGGCTCTGAGCCATCAGCCCAGAGCCCGACGCGGGGCCCGAACTCACGGACCGCGAGATCATGACCCGAGCCGAAGTCGGACGCCCAACCGACTGAGCCACCCAGGCGCCCCGGCAAGGACTGTTTAAAGCACAGTGGGGCAAAATCGGAGGAAGCCTCGCCCCTTCCCTTACCTCCTGCCCCACAGATCTTACTGTTTCTCGTGCTGAGGTCGACAGCCGCCAGCAGGAAGCACGCCCCATGGGACAGGCAGCAGGCCAAATGCATTGTGTGTGCGTCCCCCAATGATCTCCTCCCCGGGTGAAGTAGGTATTGCATTTTCGACTCTATTTTATGTTAGAGGGAGCCGAGGCTCTGCCGTGTCATAATTTGCTCTGGGCCACACCAGACTACACAGCAGGTAAGTGGAGAAGTCTCTCCTCCTGGCCTGCAGTTTTCTCCCTCCCTGAGGGACCTGCCATGCACGGTGAAGGCCTACTGTGTGCCAGGGACCGACATTTCATCATCACCTTATTGATCCCCGTAACGCTGTGCTTTCCCGCTTCTCCCACACCTTCACACGGGACCCATTGGGCTCTCAAATGCAAAAGCGAAATCAGGTCATGGCATCCCCCTGCTTGAAATGTCCAGAGGCGGGGCGCCTGGGTGGCGCAGTCGGTTAAGCGTCCGACTTCAGCCAGGTCACGATCTCGCGGTCTGTGAGTTCGAGCCCCGCGTCAGGCTCTGGGCTGATGGCTTGGAGCCTGTTTCCGATTCTGTGTCTCCCTCTCTCTCTGCCCCTCCCCCGTTCATGCTCTGTCTCTCTCTGTCCCAAAAATAAATAAAAAACGTTGAAAAAAAAATTAAAAAAAAAAAAAAGAAATGTCCAGAGGCTTCCCGGGAATAAAATCCAGACTCTGCCAACGGGGCCCCCGCTTTTGTGTCTGCAGCCTTACCTACAGGGCCCCCCATGCGGGTCTCCTCCTGTTCCCCGTGCCTGTTCAGCAACTTCCCTCCACCCCTGGGGCTTTGCCGTCAGCCATTTCCTCTGCCTGCAAAGCTTCCCCTGTGGCTCATTCTCCCCGGTTGTGGAGACCGGCCCGATCTCATCCTTCTGCTCAGATGGAGCCTTCTCGGCCCCCTTGGCCATCCCCTATCCCAGTTTGGCTGCCATGACACCTGTAACCTACAGTTACCTTATCTATTTATTTGCTTTTATTTCTCATTCTCCCCGATGGCAATGTAAGTACCAGGAGTGGAGTCTCTCCGTTCTTGGTCACAACTGGCATTTGAAGCCAGCTCAGCCGGCAGTCTGGCATGCCGCCCCGTAATTTGACAGAGGGCCTGCGGCCGCCCGCTACAGAGAGGTGCCCGGATGAGCTCTGCCCCGTGTCTGGGCTTCATCAGGTAGAATTAGGCCGCAGGGACGAGGAGAAGCCGTCTCACTGGAGAATCCATCAGTGAAGGTTGAAAGGGATAAAGGAGGCCCGAGAGGACTTGGAGAGTGACTAGGGAAGAGTTTCCTTGGCTGGCACTTGGGCTGGAGGAGGGCAGCTGTAGGAGGAGGCACGGGGTGCACACACATTTGCACACATTTGAAATGTCCAGAGGCTTCCCGGGAATAAAATCCAGACTCTGCCAACGGGGCCCCGCCATTGGGGAAAGGCTCAGACCTCAGTTAGAGCCATAGTTCCACCATCTAGAGCTTTGTGACCTTGGGCAACTTCCTTAACTTCATCTGTAAGATGGGTATGATGATGTCTTCACTTTGGTGAGAATCAGATGAGATCCTCCTCTCTATATTATCAGGTAGTCGACAAATAGCTGACACGAATGACTCTCAGATACTGCTCTTTGACAATTTTCAGACATAAATCAATCTTTTTCTTTTTGGTAATGTTTATTTTTGAGAGAGAGAGACAGAGCATGAGCAGGAGAGGAGCAGAGAAAGAGGGAGACACAGAATCCGAAACAGGCTTCAGGCTCTGAGCTGTCAGCACAGAGCCTGACGCAGGACTTGAACTCACAGACCTTGAGATCATGACCTGAGCTGAAGTCGGACGCTTAACCGACTGAGCCACCCAGGTGCCCCAATAAATCTTTTTTTTTTATGTTTATTTATTTTTTTAGAGAGAGAGCACGCAAGCGGGGAGGGGCAGAGAGAGAGGGAGACAGAGAATCCCAAGCAGGCTCTATGCTGGTCAGCCCAGAGCCCGACACGGGGCTCCAACTCGCAAACCGTGAGATCGTGACCTGAGCTAGAATCGAGCGTCGGACGCTTAACCGACTGAGCCACCCAGGCGCCCCTCTGACGTAAATAAATCTTAGAATGCTAACAGCCACCCAGAAAGCCAGACCCATCTCTGCCAAATAACACCTTCACTTCCTGGGGGAAAAAAAAGTGGGAACCTTTTCCTGTGGTTCCACGGAGCATTTGCCTGGTGAGCCAGACTGCAAGTGAGAGCAGACATTGGGGAGACGGACATCTGAAAGCAGGAGATGTGGGCTGGTTGGGCCCTTCCCATGTGCCCAGCAGCTCCGCTGATGCAGCTGTCCCTTTGGGGAAGTTGGCCCCAAGCGGGAAGGGCCACATTACTCTCCCAGCCCACAGCAGAATGCTTTCTGTTCATCGCATGCAGGGGGGGGGGGTGTAGCTTGGACAGCTCGTGCTGGGGGAGCGGTGGACGGGACGTCGTTGGAAGAGTGGGTAGATTAAGATCTACTTTATCGGAGTCAGGCACCACTGGGCGGCCTCTCCCAGAGCCAAGCTGTGGGTCCTAGAGAGCAGGAAAGTCTTGCAGGAAGGAAAGGGGGATCCTAATTACTGCCTGGGAAAGCATCCTCATTTCCAAACCCAGCAGGTCACCTGGCAAATCGTATGTGGGCAGTGATTCATTAGGACGCTGTAATCCCCCATGTGAACGCAGAGTTATAACTGCATCTCGGGGCCGGGAGGGAGAAGCAGGACTTCATAAATCACTCCTTCGGCGCTGTTGCCTACACGCCTAAACCTGTAGCAATTTATCCCAAATGAGGAAATAATAATGTCGTTTTCCACCAGCCTTTTCCTGGGGGAACGTTCCGTGATGGAGGGTAGGCTGGTGTTTTAAAAGAGTCTTTCTGGGCTGTACCTTGTTACAAGGTTGGTAGCAGTACGCCCTTTTCCACCTTCTACCTCTCCTCTTCCCTTGTCACTGTGGTGTAGGGATTCATCAGTCAGAGGGCACAGTGGGCAAGAACTTAGATTGGGCTTCTCAACTTCTGCAGTTTATTTTGGAGAAAGTAAATTGACGTCAGTTTTTCCCCCTAAAAATCGTTTCTTGAGCCTAGTCATGGGAGATGGGAGAGCTGTGGGTGGGGGAGGTTGCCGTTGCTATCCCTGCTCTACTCTGCGGCTTTTCATGTGGCCATCTGTAGGAGTTTCCAAACACATGTCCCCATTTTCCAGATGGAGGATGGTAAGTTCTCTGGAACAATAAAGAGCTTTTTTCAGAGTAACTGGAGGTTCTGTATCTTCATTAGAATAAAGCCAGCACCTGTTGCCAGTGGAACCCAAAATGAATCAAGGCTTAAAAGTAATAGATGTTTGGGGCGCCTGGGTGCCTCAGTCGGTTAAGCATCTGACTTCGGCTCAGGTCATGATGTCACAGTTCATGAGTTCGAGCCCCGTATCAGGCTCTGTGCTGACAGCTTAGAGCCTGGAGCCTGCTTCGGATTCTGTGTCTCCCTCTCTCTCTGCTCCTCCCCTGCTCATGCTCTGTCTCTTTCTCCTTCAAAAATAAATAAAAATATTTTTAAAAAATTTTTTAAAGTAATAGATGTTTGTTTCTCATCCATCAGTCTTGACCGTGGCTGTTCCTGGTTGGCACAACTCTCTGCCATGCAGTGGTTTGGAGACCCAGGTCTTTTTCTCTGGTGGCTTTGACATGCCCTAAGCCTCCTGCTCTTCTGTGTTCATCCTGCCCAGGGGAGGGACCCAGAATTGACACTTAACCTTTTCTGCTCTGGGGTCCTCGCCAAGAGCAGGTCATGTGGCCTTAACTAGCTGCAGAGGGCCCGGGAGTGGCCAGGCGATGTATTCCTTTGCTGGGCAGTTGCTTACTTGCGACAACTCTGTGCTGTGGAAGGGTTGTGAGTTTGGTGTATACTTGGTGGGTGATTATACAGCACCACATCTCACAGTGAGCGCCCCCGTTTTACCAAGAGAGACAAGGTCTTGGCTGAAGTCACATCGTTAATTGTGGGGCCTGGACTTGAACCCAAATGCTCAGGCCACGGTTTGGGGGGTTTTGTTTGGTTGGTTTTTGACGGCACCAGGGTAAGAAATGAAAAACAGTGTTGGGTTTGAGGGCAAGGAGACGGACAGGACAGCTGAAGCAAGACGGGCAGACTGACATTCTGTCCCTACTGACCTTTGCGGTCCTTGCAAGAGACTACATCTGAAAACTCGCTCTTCAGTTTACGAGACGAGGAAGGCCCCTTAATGCTTGTTGTCTGTCGTTATTCCAGACCAGCCCCGTCCCATCAGTCATCCTGTACTTGTACCTGAAAAGCTAACACACAGCTTTGCATCAAATTATTATGTGGCTGACCATGTAATAAATAGATTCATAAAAGCCTGTATTTAAGGTGGCCGTTCATGCTGCACTTGCCCTGGAGTAAATGACAGCTGTTGGGCCTTCCTGTGGTATTTTGGGTTGTTGTTGAACTTACCAAGTGATGAAGCCTCCGTAGTTTCTCTCCCTGGTTAGTTTCCTCCCAGCCTGAGCAGCTGTACTCAAGTTTGTCGGGCACGCCCATTAGCTTTCACATGTAAAGGATGCCTTTTTATATTCAAATGTTAGTAATATATTATTTAATCATTAGGCAGTTTACTAAGTGTGTATTTGCACCCGTTGTTCTTTCTGAATGCCTAATCACCAAAGGGAAACGTTTAGAAACAAATGCTTTCTTCCAGGAACTGTGGTTTCCAGAATAGGGAGTGAGGGACATACCTTGCTTGATGTCACCAGTCGGTCATTGGGGTGGCTTGGGGATGACCCGGACGCTGCCACGGGACCTGACCCCATGCTGAGGCCCAGCCCAAGGATACACGGAACTACAGGAAATTGCTTTGTCCTTCCAAACAGCGGTCTCAAGTGGATTCAGACTAACACTAAACTGGATTTCTCATGAGGCTTTTGTCCCCGAGGCGCGAGGGCTCCGTTTTTTCCCACCGCTGACATAGTCACGTGGGGGGTTCCATGCAATCAGTGGAACCACACGTCACAGATGCGGGGGCACTCGATCCTGCCCCAGAAGCACTTGATAGAGTGTGAACACAGACCCAGGGACAGAACAGCATGACCCGTGCGTCAGAATGCACATGGCCGCCGGAGGAAAGGGTCATTGTCAAAAAGAGCTCTACGGAGGGCAGGTGGCCTCTGCGCAGGAGCCACTGACAAGTGAGGGACGCCCTGGTTGGCGAAAGGAGCCTGGAAGGGCATTTCAGCAGTGATGGGGAGAGGGAGCATTTGCCAGCTGGTTATGAGCCTGGGACCCTGGAACCAGGTGCAGATCCTAGATCTACCTCTCTCGCTAGCTCTGTGAGCTCAGGCCATTTCTCAACCTCTCTGTGCACCAGTTGCTTCATCTGCAAAATGGGGATGACAATCGTAGTATTACAGTTTATCGACAGGATTAAATGAGTCAATATAAAGTCCTTAGCAAGGTGCCCAGCACCATACTGAGTGATAGGTAAGCAGTGCTGTTTTTACACAGAGCTCAGAGGCCTTCAGTGTGTTTGACAAGCAGTGAGGAGTTCAGACCGATGTGTGGGAGAAGTAAGTTCCCGAAGGTGGGACTGAGCTTGGGTGTGGTTACGAAGCCCACAGGTTGGCCAACCCCTTGCCTGTTGCCCAGAGCAGAGAAAGTCCCAAGACCCCACTGGCTGTGGCCCATTATCTACCTTTCTTTGCTTCCTTCTGCCCCTCTTCCTATCTTAAAATCTCCAGTCGTTTTATTTGTAAGAAATGTACAGGTTTTCTTGTTTTTAATACTTGTATGGCTGTAGCAGAGTTCTCTACACCCCCAAGGGAGACCTAGAGCACTTTTCTCGTCCGGTTTGGGGTGTCCGGGAGGGCGGTCAGAGCACTTGGGCACAGCCCCTCCTCTGCTGCCGTTTTGCTGTGCTCTTTTCGATGGTGCAAGGTGTACCCTGGGCCTGTACCCTGTTCCTGGGAGTTGGAAGCTTTCACCAGAGGGTTAAGTCAGCCACGGGAGAGCAACACTCCCAGCAACCTCAGAAAGAATAGGAAATGATCCTCTTGAAGGGAGCAGGGAGCTACTTGGCTTTTGCCGTGTTCCAGTACCCTCTTCTTGGAAAAACAACAACAACAACAACAAAAAACAGTTCCCCTCCCCCCACCTTGTCTCTGCCTTCCCCCAACACACCTTGTACTAAATACATTTTTCAGACCTGACTTTGTGCAAACACAATGTTGTTCTGCAAGCATTAAAAGGCAATTTAGTACTCAAAGGATTAAAAGCTCATGTTAAATTGAAGACTACACTTGGCATAAACATTAAAAATTGACAGAACACCCAGCACATTAACTGCACCAGGGCTTCGTAATTAGCATTTAAAAGTAAAACATCATTTCCTTACTGTTTCCTCCTTACTCATTTATAATGCATTTATTATAATACAGATGTGAACAGGAGGCTTTCTACCATCATCAGCGAATGAAAAATATACCTGAGCTGAGAAAGAAACTGGGATTTATTTAATTCAGCCTAAAACAGCAAAACCAAGGAAAAAGTCCCTCACTGGGCTGGTTTGAAAGCCTCGCGCCTCCCTTTGGAAGATCGACACAAGGGCCCCAGAGAAATCACCTTGATGTTTCTCTTCCTTTTTTTAGCCTTTCGCTAGCAAACACTGGGCAGAAAAACCCGACCAGGCTTATGCTAGGCCCAAACTGGCATCTAAAATCAATCAGCTGGCAGGTCACCCAAGGAACATGGAAAGAGCTCGTTGGCTCATTGCTGAGGCTTCTTCAAAACTTTGGGAAGACTGGAATCCAATTTTGCAATTTGAAGGGAAATTCTGCTGACTTAACACAGATGGCTGAGTTTGTAAATGAGGACACCTGTTCATGACACCTTTGGGCTCCTGCTTAAATCGGGGCTTTTGTATTTAGCGTGATCAAATTTGTAAATCTGACTGCAGTCCAAATCCGATCATACTTTCTTCCTCTTCAGTTAGTTCTGAAATGTGCTGCCGCGGCTGCTTTTACACACACTCGCCTCTGCCCCCTCTCAGGGCACTGGGTTCTAGTCCTCTAATTTCCATGCACGTTGTGGTCACCAGGCCGGAGGGAGGGTCACCAAAAGGCAGACGTGACAGATGAGGTCCAGAGGAAGGCTTGAGATCCTGGTTTTTGTTGATAACCGCTGGACCACACTTGGCATACAGAGGTCGTACAGAGCCTCTGAAATCAGTGTTCAGCTATTGGAATCACAGCAGCAGCTGCAGAGAACCCTCAAAGAGTGCCAGGCCCCTGTGGTAAACCCATGGAGATTACAAAAATCAGCAAACATGGTTCTTGCCCTCAGTGGACTTCCCGTAGAGACGTCTGAGAACTCATTATCTGTCTCAGGCCTCTTCTACTGGACCTCATTTGCAATGTGATTGAGCAATACCTTTCCTTGGCGATATCTAGATATCCTGACAAGCATGTTCTGCTAAGGCGGACCTCCCAGGCTGTCCCCAAGTGGCCCCGGATTCCCTGGCCGGGGCACGATCAAGTTTATTGGGTTAGCCAGTTGACAGGACAAATAAAATATCTGGGCTGCAGGGCCAGTCTGGGTGAACGCATGACATAAGGGTGTTAAAAGTGGAAGAGAATTCTGAAAATAGATTTCACCCTTGTCAGAACAGTGCCAGGCTGGCTCAGCCCACGGGATGCCTCAGCCGTGGAGGATTTGGGCAGTGAAGCACATGTCCCTGGGGGGTGGGGGTGGGGGTAGCAGCTTGGGAGAGAGGAGGGTTCCTCCCAGAGTCAGGTTCCCGAGGAACCAATTTGGCACCTGCTCCGTGGCAATCTCTTGGAGGCAAAGAGAAAAGAAGAGGCTGTGGTACAGATGTGGGAATAGTCTGATGCAGGCAGGCCCCGTCTATTTTCTTTTCGTCGTCTTAATGATTTTTTTTTTAAATTCCAGAAATGCATCCGTGCCCCTGCATGACTTGAAAATGCTTCTCTCTCCCAAACAACCATGGGCTACAGCAGCCCCTCACAGCAGTCAGGAGCGCGGCCTGCTGTCTGAGGGGTGAGGACACGAGCCTAGATTCCGAGTCAGGTTCGCATCGAAGCCTGGCAGGGCCTGGAGGGTGGCCGAGTGTAGTTTGCAGGCTTGTTAATTACCATAGTGTTTTTATGGGAAGGTCCTTGGGTGTGTTTGTGGGAACAGAACCCTGATTTTAATTACATCCCTTCTGGTTATTCAGATTATATACTTCTAAGGATCTTGTTTCTCTGGCTCTCACCTTCCCCACAGAGGTACAGAGGAGTTCAAACACTGAAAATACCTGTACGCTGTGCTTACACAGATTAACAGGAGCCGAGGATTTTGGAGCTGGAAGGGAGTTCACGTGGCCAGCCCCGCCCCCTCAATCTGCAGGGGACAGAACTGAGGCTCAGAGAACTTTAGGCGACTTGCCCAAATCTCCTCCACCTCCACTAGGTACATCTTACTGGCCTGCAAATGATTTTTTTCGTTTCCAATTCTCAGTCGAAGTTCCAATCAGAATCAGACAGTTCCCTGTCCCTCCTCTGAGTGTTGAGGTTGTTGGGCGAAGAGCCATAACGACCGCATTTTCCGTGTGATTCTGACTCGATTCTTCTCTGCTACCAGAGCGCTAAGGACACACCAACGCCGTACTGGGCAGAAGAGCGAACACACTTAGCAGATTCGAATCGACACACAGCACACCTCACGCGGGCTCATGGGGGGCTCAGGGCACTTCCGAATTGGAAATGTAAAATGAATCCATTTTCATTGGCCAGAGGAAGCCTTCTTTCTTTCTTCCTTCCTTCCTTTCTTCCTTCCTTTCTTTCTTTCTTTCTTTCTTTCTTTCTTTCTTTCTTTCTTTCTTTAACTTTTCAGGAAGACACAGGTAATAATGGCCCTTGGCGTTTTAATATTTTATTTGATTTCTTTTTTCCAGTATTTTTAATTGAACCCTGTTTTAATTGCCTTTTCTGCACACTGGGTCTGCAGCCTGGGTGGGGAAGGAAGGCTGATAAATGAAATGATGATTGTCATTACTTCCTTTCTTTCTGCTCTGTCTTAATCAAATTATAATCGATTCTATCCACGTATAAGCCCCGATCCTCGTGTGCATGTGTCGGAAAACAGCAAGCGTTCAGTAAGAAGTCTGAAAATTCTAATCTAACTGAGAGGAAGAGTCATCGCCATCATTACCAAGTGAGGAAAGGCAATTGGGGCAAATCCGTGTGGTCAAATCGAGCCATCAAAGCAGAGTGAAGCCTTCAAACGCGGCCACCCAGAGTACTTGATTCCAGGCTACGCAGCCCGTGGCAGACAAGGTTTCCTAGGCTCGAGAGCTAGCAGTGACCTAGGAGAGACCTGGGTCCCTCCCTCCCCCGTGTCCAGTCACAGCCCAGGGCAGACACAGCTTACCGCGTACATGCTTGGCTGTGACCCCCATAAATCAGGGCACTTCCTTTATAGCTTTTCAGGTTTCCAGGGGCAGTTAGTGAGTTGCCCTTAGGATAAGAGAATAAACAACCCCATTTCCTTTAACTTCTGCGCCTCCTCTACCCTCTGCGACCCCAATCCTGTTTTTAAAATTTTGACCTATTTGTTTTATGCACAGCCATTGATTGCCGAATGACTGTGGCCACCCTGAAGGGGCCTTAGTAGAGAATCACAAAACAAATCTGGCTCACACAGAGATGACTTCTAGCCTTGCTGAGTCTGCTTCCTCCCCAGCTGGGTATGCAGTGGGTAGCTTATTCATCAGGCTGGTAAAATGATTTAGATTTGATGGTCGAAGGGAAAGCTTATCAATCTTGGTAACTACTTAAAGAAAAGGAAAAGTGGCCCTTAAAAGGATGGCCCTACCCCTTGGTAATACCTCCTTCTCCTCGGGACTTGCTTTAGTAGAGTTCCTTATTTCAAAGGGAGTGCAAATATTTGTTTCCTACTGTGTACAGTTTACTGGGCTAGCCACCGCAGGCCAAGCAAGGCAAATCAAAGTGTCATCTTTTTTTCCCATTTCCCTTCATTTCAGCAAAAATACCAACATATGTCAAGACTCTCCTTGGCACTGGCTGGTATACCCAGTTTCCTCCTGTCAGCCTGGGGTGTAGCAAGAAATCACCCCACTATGACTGAAGACGGAGCTGGATTCAAAGGGGTTAAAATACCTTGTCCAAGATCTGGGTGGCTTTGGTGGGACAGGGGTGAAATCTGAAAGCCAGTCTCTAACCTGGTCCATAGTATTGTCAACCTAGAAGGAAGAATCTGATGGTTTGGCACAGAGCTCTGTCCTCAGGCCTTGCCTGTTGGAAGCCTTCTAGGGGTGAAAAGAGAGAGTAGGGAACACCAGGCTGGGAAGAGACAATCAGCACAACCGTCCCAACAGGCTGGGGGTGGCGGGAAAGCGGAACAATGAAGGTAGAAGGAGGAAAGCATCCGTCCAGAAGACTTGGTTAACTAAGGGGAGGGGAGGGGGACAGACCCACCCAGGCCTTTGGCCATCATGAGGAGAGGCCTGGGACTTCGTCTCTGGAAATGCTGGTTTCTGAAGCGTCCACAGGACCCTCAGTGCCACCATCTAATCGATGAGTTGGAAATATGGGTCTGGAATTCAGGAGAAATGCGGAGGTAGAGATTGGGGAGCCATCTGCTTAGAAATTATGGTAGAAGTTGGGGAATCAGTAAGAGTCTCCTGCTTCCTTCTTTCAAGACATTGAAGGGGGGCCTTGAAAAATCCCACTATTAAAGGAACAGAGAAGCAGAAGGAGGCAACATCGCTCGACAAAATAAGAGGATAGTATTCACTGTCATGGAAGCCCAGTGACAAAGGGAGGGGCAGTCGGCAAGTCCTACAGAAGGAGAGACAGAAAGTGCCACTGGATTTGTTCATTGGGAGGGCCTTGGCCAGAGACCTGCTGGCCTCATAAATGTTAA